>NC_135646.1:11929924-12232954 GCF_053574225.1 Canis aureus | reverse complement strand
CCTTAGTTGGATCAATGATTCCTTTTTCCACCATATTCACAAAATCTCCAAGCATAGCATCATAACCAACTTCTGAGGAACTCTGCATAATTTTCTCAACTATTAATGATCTTTCAACACCTGCATTCTTAGCAATGGTCATTGCAGGAATTTTGAGTGTTCTCTTAATAATTTCGATACCGATTCTTTGATCTTCATTAGCTGGAGTTATTGAATCCAAGGCTGGAATGCACCGAAGCAGGGCACAACCCCCTCCCAGAACAACAGCAGCTCTTGTGGCATTGAGGGCATCTGTAACTGTCTTTCCATTCACTTCAACATCACTTGTCCCACCAACCTTCAACGAAGCTACTCCATCTGAGAGTTTTGCCAGACGTTCATTCAGCTTTTCCTTTTCATATTCACTAGTTGTGATATCTAACTGCTCAATGATTTCTTGAATATGTTTTTCAATTTGAGCCTTGTCACCTTTTCCTTTTAAAAGCATAGCATCATCTTTGGTCACAATGACCTCTCCAACTTTTCCTAAGTCGTGAGGCTGAACATCTTTGAGATTTAGAGTCAATCCTTCCCTAAATGCACCACCAGTAGCAATAGCCCAATCTTTAAGCTGGTTCTTTCTATTGTCACCAAAACCTGGAGCTTTGACTGCCATAACCTGAAGACCAACTTTTAGCCTATTTAAAACAAGTGTACTCAGAGCTTCTCTATCAACATCTTCAGCAATTATGACGGAGGGCTTATGGTGAGCATTGGCAATTTCAAGAGCAGGTACAAATGGACTGGATCCTAGAAATTTTCCTTTCACTCTATAGAACATAGGCATCTTGGAATTCACATTTCTGACCTTTCGATGTATTAATAAAGTATGGAGAATTATAACCTCGAACTTCAAACTTCATGCCCTCAATAATTTCTAATTCATCATTCAGTGTTTTCCCATCCTTTACTGTGATGACACCCTTTCTTCCAACCCTTTCATTGCATCAGAAATGATGTTGCCAATTTCTTTGTCTCCATTTGCAGAAATCGTAGCAACCTGAGAAATTTCTTCATGGGTTGTCACAGGTTTAGACTGCTTCTTAAGTTCACCAATTACACAATCAACAGCTAACCTCACACCTCTCCTGATTTCCACAGGATTAGCACCGTTGCTAATCTTCTCAAAGCCTTTCTTGGCAATAGAGTGTGCCAAGACAGTAGCAGTAGTGGTACCATCCCCAGCCTCTTCGTTAGTGTTATTGGCAACATCTTGAACAAGTTTGTATTGTCTTTTAAGTCAATTGACTTTGCTACGGTCACACCATCCTTTGTTACTTTTGGGACTTCCCCAACTCTGTTCAATAATCACTGTTCTTCCCTTTGGCCCCATAGTAACGGCCATGGCATCGGCTAAAAGATCTACACCTTGAAGCATTAAGGCTTGGGCATCGGCACCAAATTTTATATCCTTGGCATAGGCCCGAGTGAGATGAAGAGCCAGTGCTCTGGACACTGGCCTAATTTGGTGGAGGACTGCGGGTAATTGAAGCATTTCTGTGGGACAGTGGCAGAGCGTGCGGGTGGCAAGGCAGGCCGTTGGAGGAAACTGAGGGCTATTTTTTCATTATAATATGAAAAAACTGTTCTATTATTGAGTATTATGAAGTATTAGTATTAATATTAGTATTAGTATTGAGTATTAGTATTGTGCTGATATTGAGTGTCCATGTAAAGCCAAAGTTTTTTTCAGAGATGTTGGCCAGGATCCTCGTTCCTGCTATAGTCTCTCTAGAAGGATGTGGATCTGGAAATTGAGAAGAGGTCAAAGAAGAGGAGAACCTTGGATCAAATGCTTTTCTATTTAAACTGTGGCCCTTCTTGTAAGAACCACCATGGCCAGATGAAGGAGTAAATTGAGAGGCTTCTCTTACATATATTTTGGCATATCTATGGAAAATAATTACATATGGTAAGAACTACAAGATCAATAAGCCAAGACTGAGGAGTAAGTTCTGGACTCTGGAAGTTAATAGATTGTAATGAGATATTTTTAATGTACTTTTTTTTTAAAATAAAGAAAAGTACAAAATGTAGATGATCATGGAGAATAATTAATATATTTACATTTTATTATTATTCAAGAATTACCAAGAAAGAATGGAATGAGAAGATTCACAAGGAAGAAGCTTTTTTTCTTTCACTAGATTTCAAAACATATTATAAGGATCCATAAACATGGCGTTGTTCAGAGTAATAAATCATTGTACAATGATATATGTGAGGTCTTTAAATCTGTAGGGACAAAGGTACTGGTCACTAAATTGTGCTGGAGTAAGTGTCTACCTAATGAAGGGAAAAAATAGATCATAGTCTTGCTCTTTTACCCCCCCCCCCCATTCAATAAAGTCTACATTTAAAAATAAATTTAATGTACTGAGAGATATGTAGGAGAACATTATAATTCTCTTTCTACTAAGCCTGACAGAAAGCTATAAAGGAAAAAAATACAAATACAAATCCAAGACATTAACATGGTAAGAGATATATAAAGAAAGCTTAAAAATATAAAAATTTCACACATAAGTAAAAAAATAAACTTTAATAACTTTATCTCAAAAAATGCAATTCCATATAAAAATAGTCATAGAGGTGAATAGGCAAATAGAGTAAGAAATAAAAATGTGTATCAATATAGGAAATCTTAATTTTTACAAGTAATTTGAGTGTTTCTAATTTAGTATTTAGTATTTTAAAATAACAAACAAAATAGATTTTTATCTGTCAGTCACAGAAATGAAAACAAAATTTAAAAATATATAAAGCCTGGGAAGTGGATTTATCTCATATACTGTTGGAACTGGTACTGCCTTTCAAAGAACAGACCTATTACATTGTTAAAAATTGCCCTCTGTTTACCCTAGTAGTTCTGCTTCTGAGAATCCATTCTGGAACACTAGATAATGGCAATAGTAGACTACTAGAATTCTATTGTATTAGTATGTAAGTGAAAAAAATTCACTCCAAGTATGTTCTAGCAGAAAAAAAGAAGACTTAAGGTAACATATTCAGGAGCAGAGGAATGTTGAATAAAGTTTTTTGTTTTTTGTTTTTTGTTTTTTTAATGAGGAGCCTTTAGGAATAAATCCTAAAAAGGATTTATTCATTTATTTTAGAGAGAGAGTGAAGGGGCAGAGGGAGAGAGAGCAAACCTAAAGTAGACTCCCTGCTGAGGGCAGAGCCTGACGTGGGGCTCAATCCCAGAACCCTGAGATCATGACCTGACCTGAAATCCAAAGTCAGCTGCTTAACCAATTAAGCCACCAAGATGTCCCTTGAATAAAAGTTTGATACCTTCATATTGTTTAAAATTGAATTCCACTGCAAGTAGAAGGAAACAAAAAAGCAAGAACACGAAACAAAAATAAAATTAGAATGGATGGACAAGTTAGAAATGGATTCCTCTGTCATATATGTGTGTATGTATATGTGTGTGTGTATATATATGTGTCATATTTGCTACATATATATCTATATATCAATTATTAATTGCCCAGTGTGACAAACTCTATCTATTTCACTGCCATTATCCACATGGTGTTGCCTCTCACCCTCATGGTTTGGCTTGGAAATAACTACATTCCATACGTAGACTGGAGTAATGTGTGAAGAGGAAAAAGGGTAAGGGATCAAGGCTTGTCTTAGGAATGATCTAGAAGCTACAGGAAAATATGTCTGTTCACATCTTCCTGGTCAGAAGTTAGTCACATGGCCAAGAGTGTAGTCAATATTCTTGATGGTCAGTTGACCAATTAAAATTTGTATTACTTTAAACAAAGGGATTTTTGATACTGGTGAATGTCTAACAACCTTTGCCAAACATAGTGAAAATAGCTATTGGTATACTACTTGGAATAATAATATTGAAATATAATTGAGTCCAAAAAAACAGCAGTTTTCAGAAATTTGTTTGTATCATGACTTTCTTTTGACTCTATTTGCCTGTAAATTAAGTGAAAATAATGCTAAGTACTTCATAGAATTGTTATAAAGATTAAGTCAGATAGTTATATTAAGTTCTTAGAACAGTGCTTGGTTCGTAATAAATGATAGATATTCATCATTATTACAATGATTGCTTAAAAATATTACATGTGGATGGGTGTATATTTATGGAAGTACATTTTATTTTAAAAATGTTTTATTTTAAATTATTAAATTTTTAATTTATTTTTATTTACATTAAATTAATTAACATATAATGTATTATTAGTTTCAGAAGTAGAGGTCAGTGATTCATCAGGCTTATATAATACTCAGTGCTCATTACATCATTTTATTTTATTTTTTTACTACAAACACTTCTGTATTTAAGATATTTTTAAGCATGCACTGCTTTTATTTTTTCTTAATCTAATAATAAAAATATCTAGCTGGATGAGTGTCAAAAGCAATGCATTTACAGATTTTCCCTATATACCTGTTTAAGATTAAGTTAATAAAACTACAGTCATGAGCTGTGCTTTTATGGTATAAAATATACTCACATATTTTAAAATAGGGTACTATGTTGCATGTGTTTGACTCCTAACAGAATATTAGCAGATAATATTTGGTAAAACTACCTGAGGAAAAATATCAGGTGAGGAATAGATGAAAACAAAGTTTTATTTGTGGATATTCAATTTATCAATATTCCTTTTTGTATGTCTCTATTAATAAAATGGCAGGAATAAGTATTTATTTAAAAATTAAAAAAAATTCTCAAAACTCTGCTGTTGCCTTTGGTACTTAGCTGAGACATGTATTTAAATGTAAATAAGTGTATTAACAGGACGTTATAACTCATAACTGAATCCTTAGATTAGCTATACTGGAAAGGTCAGTAATCACAGCATGTCATCAATTAAATGGAGAAATAATGAACTGTTATGATAAAATAGCCTTATCAAATTATCAGTAACTATCATAGGGGATTGCATTCACACACATATGCACACAGAAAGTATATATAATTTATATTATGTATATTACATACATAAAGAGGTGCATGTGTGTGTGCTTTAAAATTGCGGTAAAATACAAAACATAAAATATATAATTTTAACTATTCTAAAGTGTAGAATTCGATGGTGGTTAATACATTCACAATGTCATGCAACCATCACCACGATTTATTTCCAGAACATATTCATCAGCTCAAAGGAAGAACTTGTACCCATTAAACAGTGATCCTCATTCCCTCTCCCCCAGCCTCGGGCAACCACTGATTTGTGTTCCGTTCCCATGCATTTATTTATTCTGGAGATTTCAAGTAAATGGAATCATACAATATGTGGCGTTTGATCCCTTCTCTTACTTAGCACAATCTTTCCAAAGTTTATCCACGTTGTAGCATGTGTTGATGCTATAGTTTGTTGGAGCCTGTATAATGTTCCATTGTACATAGATGCCAGATTTTGTTCATCCATTTGTCAGTTGAGGGACATAGGAGTTATTTCTACCTTTTGGCTATCCTGAATATTGCGCTCTCAATGTATGTATACAAATCTTTTCTTTACGATTGTTTTTCTCTTCTTTTCTTTTCCTTTTTTTTTTAAAATTTTTTATTCTTAGAGGTATATACCTAGAAGTAGAATTGTTGGGTCATATGGTAATTCCATGCTTAACTTATTGAGGGACTGTCAAATTGTTTTTCTACGGTGGCTACACCATTTCACATTCCCACCAACAATGTTAGGTAGGTTTCAGTTTCTCCAAAACTTTGTCAATATTTATTTTTTCCTGCTTTTGTTTTGTTTGTTTATAGTCATCCTAGTGGATGTAGCATCCATCTCATTGTGATTTTGATTTGCACTTCCTTAATGACTAGTGACATTGAGCATTTTGACACATGCTTGGCAATTTGTATATCATTTTTTTGGGGGAAATATATATTCAAATCCTATGCCCATTTTAAAATAGGATTGCTTATATTTTTGTTGATGAATTATAAGAGTTTTTATATATTCTGGATACTACAGTCTTATTAGGTATATTATTTGTAAATCATGTTCTCAGATATATGATTTGTAAACGATTTTCTTTCTGTGAGTTATCCTTTTTCTCTTATGATAGTGCCTTTTAATATACACAGTTTTAAATTTTGATCCAATTTATCTATTTGGGTTTTTGCTGTTTGTACTTAACAGTGACATTGCCAAATTCAAGATCATGGAGATTTGTTTTTGTTTGCTTCTTCCCATAACTTCTTTATCGTTTTAGCTCTTACAGTTTGGTATTTGATCCATTTTGACTTAATTTTTAAAAATATTTATTTATTCACAAGAGACACAGAGAGAGGGGCAGAGACACAGGCAGAGGGAGAAGCAGGCTCCCTGTGGGGAACCTAATGCAGGACTCAATCCCAGGACCCTGGGATGATGACCTGAGCCAAAGGCAGATGCTTAACCACTGAGCCATCCAGGTGCCCCTTGACTTAATTGTTGCATATGAAGTGAGATAATGATGCAGACAGCTTTGTTCTTTTGTATGGCTTGATTTTTACATTTATTTCACTTTTAATAAATTGTGTTATCATAATTTGGTATCCTGGATATTTTGTAAGCCAATAAATGAATGAAACCAAACTTTCCTGAGCACCATAGACATGCCAATGTGTTAAAAGCTTTACATATTCTCATTTATTCCTCAAATAAATCTATAAGACATTGGATAAACAGAAAATCAGAAATAAAAATCCTCAAAATTCTCCATTGCAATAGAATTCATTTTAAAAAGACTTTTGTTACTTAGAGCTATTTAAATTAAAAAAAAAATAAGTTAGTGGAATGTATGTAAATACCTCATTAATAGTCATTTTTGTCTAGACAATTGTAATATGTTTCTAGCCTCAACAAAAGATATATAAGGACCATAGATCCCCAAAATTAGCATATTTTGTAGCTTTCTTCATGTCGAAAACTCAAGGTCTAATAAAAGTTAGTCGTAATTGAATTTTTAAGTAATCCTTTTTACAAAACCTAAAAACAAATTAACATTGAAAAATTATGCTCTAAAACTTGTATAAAATAAATCAAGTAAAGAAAATCCCGAAAAGAAAAAAAATAAAGAGATTTATTAGAGTTTATAGTATGGTGATTGTGGCTTTTGAATTATTTCCGGATTAAAAGTTTCAGAAAAAAAAAAAAAAAGTTTCAGGCACTTTGGCATGTTCTGCAATGGAGAAGAGCAGATTGAATTTATGGATTTTATCTCTTAACATAACTAGTTAGAGTATGAGGACAAGTCATGTTTACTTGTCTAGTTAGCAAATTTCTCCTATGTCAAAAGGCAATCTCAAAAATACTTGAATATCACTCTGTGCAATTCCAATTCTTGTATTTATTGGTTTAAGTTGTATGACTTTAGAGATGTCCCAGAAGCTCAATCTATGAACTTTGGTTTTCTTTTCTTTTCTTTTCTTTTTAAGATTTTATTTATTTGAGAAAGAAAGAGAGAGCTTGTGCACGAGCAGGGGGACAGGCAAAGGGAGAGGGAGAAGCAGACTCCCCACTGAGCAGGGCACCCAACATGGGCTCCATTCCAGGACACTGAGATCATGACCTGTGCTGAAGGCAGATTCTTAACTGACTGAGCCACCCAGGTGCCCTAACCTCAGTTTTCTTATCTGTAAAATGAAGGTTTCTATAAGTCAGACTTCTAATGCTTTATACAAATTAGGTATTTAAAAAATATTAGCTTCTTTCTCTCTTATCTCTTTGAGCTCAGTCTCCTCACAGTAAAATTAAAACTGTACAATGAGCATGTATTTCAGATGACATATAAAGTTCTATCTAGTTTGAATATCCTGATTTAAAACCCAAGAACAATTTAGTAAATATGTAGATCAAAAGATGGTAGAAAAAATCAATAAGAGAGCTCAGTCTCTATGGATATACAAATCTATTGCGTTCTTGGGACCCATATTAAAAGCTTGCTTTAGGGAAAGAGGTATATTCAAGAGCAGGAAAATTTAGTGCTCTTTTAAATCCCCAAGTGGGCCATTCACAGTTTCCATCTGTCTTCCTTAGATAGGGCTTTGGATTCTGCTTTTGATATAATGGCTCTGGGCAAGAAAAATGCATCTCTGATCCTTGGGGCACTTGGTACATCCATATGCCCCTAGAGGAGGAGGGATCAGAGTGAAGCATGACTCACAAAGGCAACAACTGAATGGTAGTGTGGAGACTGTGCTTGTAAAGCACTAGATCAAGAGAAGAGGACCTCAAGTATTTGAAGAAGCAGTGAGGCCACTTCTTCCTCACTGACAGTCAAAACAGTAGGAGTAATTGACAGTTTGGAAAGATGTGGGGAAAGTACATTCAGAAGTGGTAGCAAAGAAGGAGGGAAAAAGGTAAACGAGCAGGGGACAAAATTTGAGGGTCTTTTGTGTACAGAAATGATGGTGTTTTTAATGGTTTATTAATCTTTGTAACACTTAATAGACTCCTGGCTCATAGGTGTCATTTTCTATCTGTTGCTTGAATTCTTGATAATCTTAAAGGAAGGAAATCTGAGGGACGTGGTAGGGGGAGGCCATGGTTATTGTCTGTATTGAGCAGCAGCTGAGACTGTAATGGGAGGTTTGCAGTATTAGAGCTCATCCCTCTATCTCTCTCTCTCTCTCTCACACAGACACACAGACACACACATACACACACATTCACATAACTTTTGAGGAAAGCATTATTAACTTCTTTTTAGAGTTGAGGAAATTGAAGCTTGTGGAGTTTAAGTTATTTGCCTATGGCTACTCAGAAAGTAAGTTGAAGTCAGCATTTATGTTCAACGTTGTCTGGCCGCAGGTTTTTCAGGCCACTCTTTCCCTTTTCCTTTTTTTAAGATTTTATTTATTTATTCAAGAAAGAGAGAGTGAGAGAAAGAGTGAGAAAAAGCAAGACCAGGGGTGGGGGGGTAGGGAGAAGCAGGCTCCCTGCTCAGCTGGGGTTTGATCTGAGGACCCCGAGATCATGACCTGAGGCCACAACAGACACTTAACCAACTAAGCCACCCAGGCACCCCATGACCATCCTTTATCACCTTGGGAATCCCTCTTCTTCTTCCAAGGTATTCGTTAAATACCCAGGGAATGTGTTATTTAAAATTCATAATGAAGCTTCTGAATATGATGAAAAACTTCTAAATATTTATCTTATTCAAATTCTTCTGATTATAATTTTTACTGACTTGATACATAAACAATTTTAGAATTTATAAAATTCTTGCCCCATATTTTATGTTCACCAGGCAAGCAGCATAAAAGCTGCTAATATTGATGGAATACCTTTCTTATCATTCATCTATTTATGTAAGGGAGTTTCATTGAGTAACAGCAAAAAAAAAACATAAAATATATGGAAAAAGTATATATAAAAAATGTACATAGAAATCTAAAGAAGAATATAGAATATTGAAAATGCTGATAAGGTTTGGTTTGTATTTAAAGATTTTAGTAATGTTTTAATCCTGAATTAATATGAGCAAGAAAAATAATACCATTGTTATAAAGACTTTTTAAGAAGTTTCTTGCAAGGGTGTTTGTTGGTAAACTTCATTATCCATTGGTCCAGAAATAACATGATGATATCATTTACTCATTCAATAATTGACGTTTTAATTTCCTTACACAAATGGTATTTTACCTCTTTTATTTCTGTTATCTCTTTTCTCTGGCAGTTTTCAGTGCTGTTTTGATCGGATAATTAATAGCATAGGTGTTTATTTAAAAGTGTTTTCTGTTTTGGGATACTCTAAAAATTCCATTATTATTGCAGAAAAGTGCACTTCAACAATTAGCTGTTAAGTGCCGGCGTAAATTAAGGCTCTATACAGGTAGATAAATGAATCTGTCACATATATAATTGCCAGGCAAAGTGGTTACACTCTTAGCCATTTTCATTGGTTTGCTAATGCAGCTTTCTGTTCAAAAATGATAAATCATCATTTGTTAAGAAATAGGGCTTTCTTCTGTAGCTAAGGAATATGTTTTCCATCCTTAATATAGAATCTTCTAGGATTTCAAAGAGAAAAAGTGAGGGCTCTTAATGGTGTAAAACAATGTCTTTCTTTCCTATGATGCAGGCATGGTGCAGGTTCCTGGTGGATGATTTATAATTATTCATGGACCGAAAATAGTGTTAAGGGAAGAGATTTGCATGCTCCAGATGACAAAGAGTCACAGCTGAATACTATAACCCCAGAAAAAGTAACTCCTGAAATGGCAGAAATCTGTATGAAATGTGCAAAGAAAGTGTTTTAAGAACAGGTCACCTTTAAATTGCCTTTAAAAAGCCGACTGCTTTTATGCTGTCTGTAGGGAGCCTCTGATATTAATGTTTCAATGAAAGGCTATTCTTTTTTCCACTTTTTTTCCTTTCCTTTCTCTCTCTCTCTCTCTCTCTTTTTTTTTTTTTTTTTTTTGGCCAGGCCATACGGAGTGACACAAACATTTTCAATGGAGAGACATAAATAATTTCATGGACAAGTTAATATCGTCTCTGGATAAACCAATGAGGCACTCTGAAATGAGAAGTTTTAGCAGGCTACCTTTCAGTTTGCTGCAATTAATTGAAGAGCCCAAGGCTAGGTAAGCTTCGGTACCTGAATGTCAGCACTTGGTTCAGGAGTTGTATTTACATAATCTGTTTACTAATTGCTGACTCAGTGCATTTTCATGATCTTGAGCCTTGAACAGTTGGAATTTTGAGTTGGCTTTCTCTTTTCACTTTTGAGTCTGAAGGAAGGAAAAGCCACAACCAGTGAATGAGGAGACATAGGGGTGAAGCTCGCCGATAAGGTTATTCTTGAAAATAGCTGTACTGAGGGTGTCCCACAAATCATTGTCTCATCATTTTCTGGACTTTTAGCAAACATCTTTATATGTGAGGGTTTCACAGAAAGCACTCTGATTGTGCAATCTCTGTGACGTTTGTAGCAGTAATTTCCCACTATTTTTGACTTTATCATGTTTCTTAGATTGTATTCGATTCCCATTGCTGGCAGAAAAGTTTCAGTTGGAGCCTTTAGTTGACAGTTGTTTCTTTCAAAAGTGCAATTCTCAGAAAGTCCAGGAGTGTCTTAACCAAAGAATACATCAGAGAAATGATGCAGCAAAATCTCAAAACGCATTACACATGACCATATTTTTATTAAAAAAAAGCAAAGCTTATTTAAAGGAAGGAACTTACTAGAGCAAAGAAGTACTTGACCACTTGTTAAAAGAAAAAGAATATTACACAGGTAACAGCAAACATGATGGAAGATGCATAGAGATGTATTTCACAGAAAGTGTCTCAAGGAATCACTATGTTAAAGAGAGTGTTTCTTTCCCTCCCTCCCTCAATCTCTCTCTCCACTTACATATGGGATTAGCTAGCTAAAATATAGGATTTTTATAAAAATGTGACTGTAACAGTGGTGAAAAATTCTATGATAACAAAATTTCGTCTTATGACACCTCATCATTGTGGGATATCATTGACCCATAATAAGTAACTCTGATTTTATCTCAATCAGATTTACATCTTTCTGGATAAATTCAGAGACATCTAGAGCTATCGGACAGACAGGCCCAGTGAAGATGAATGCAGAGGCTACAAGCAAGAGCAAGAAGGGAGACTATTTTCAAATGTGGTCATTAAGTATCCTAGCCATTCGAGAGGCAAACTGATTCCATGTAGGTAGCTCTACTAATGAAGAGGGTAAGTTTGGGAAATGAGGGGATATTTGAAAATAAAATAATAAAATCTTTAATAAAGGAGCTAGTTTATCTTAATAGTTTGACAAAAGACCTGTGTTTTCTATCTTCACTCATTTTTAACGTCCTTTCTAAAAATGCCCTCTTATATTTCATCTTCTCAACTCTTCAATATCTAGTTCAGAGCTTATTCTTGTCAGGAAGAGTTGCGTATTTGAATTCTTACAAAAAGAATGGCTTCTCATTCTCTCAATACTCAGAGTCAATTTGGCCTATAAGAACTGATACGGCTAAGAAAACTTACTCAAACAAGTACTGGAGAGCCCAAAGAATGAAGGAAGGGAAGAGTTGATGACATTCTTTATTATCATTATCAAAGTAAAAATAGACCATCAGGTTAGTTCTGCAGCCATTCTGATTGAGAACATGGATGACTCCAATATTCTCAGCGAGCCATGGTTAAACTCCAGTGGGATCATGGAAACACTTCCCTGCTCCAGGTTTTATTGCCTCTTGACAAATGTCATTTTGTCACAGGCACATTCTTGCTTTCAGTTGACCATACCACTTCCATTCTCCCTTAAGCACAGCGCACAGACTTTTTTTTTCATTCCATTCTTTTTCTTCCTGCCCATCCAAACGTCTTTCAGCTGTACACTCCAGCTCCCAACACACACACACACACACACACACACACACACACGAGATCTGATCATATTTGAAATCATATTCACTATAAATACCAGTTTAGAAGGGGAAACATTTGATTTTTTGTAATGCCTCTTATGTAGTCCTCTTTATTATATTGTACAACCTATTCAAAATCCTGACCTGCATGAAAATTCAGTGTATGTAACTCTGATTACGACTGGCTCCGGCAACTAATTGTTTCAAATTGGTTTCAGTGAAGTAATTCAATTAGAATTTGAATGAATGCTTATTTGAAGCCAAAATTCAGGCTTATTTCTGAGAATTGTGCCACCCTTAATGATGGAGGGGGAAATACATAATAAATGACTGCTGTAGTGTTTCTAAATGCATTTGGTATTTTAAGATACTCAGAAGGTAGGGAGTGGGGAGAGATGAAGGAAGTGAGATAGAAAGAGCTTTTGTAGCAATCTGAAGTTGGCCAAGGTTTCAGGATACATTTGGGGAGTTCAGTGCTACTCTAGTATATTGGGAAATTCTTTTCTTCATCACCCACACTCACAAAAATGTATAGCAGAGAAATTTAATCATTCTTTGGTAGCATTGTGCACTCCGACTCAAAAGGCCTTCTTTAAATGCTAATGTGTCTTTCTTACAACTGTTTCCTAGAACAAATTCCCTGAGTGGAATTCAGGTAGCTTCCTTAGTAGAAGATGATTTCCTGCTCTTCACTCAGAGAAGCCTTATTTCTAGCAGGAGTCTCAGGTGAGGCTTTCATTTTACAATTTACTTTTATCTCCTCACTTAGACGCAGATCATATGATAGGATTTTTTCCAGTCTTTTTATCACTGATATGAGAAAAGAGCTCTAATGCTGCTTAGAATTTCATTACTCTCTAAAATATATGTAAAGAAAATAATGGCCTTAGCAAAACTAAATAGCTTTCTCCCCCATTTTAATTCTAGTTTTGTTAGTGAAAAAAGTGCCTATTGATGCTTGGAATTTTGTCTTTGGGTATACATTGCAGTTTGGGTGTACATTGCAGTTTGCTTTTCCTGCATCTCTAAAATTGCTGTAACTAGTATAGTGGTTCTTAGTCCCTTCAGGCCTTTGAGCTAAAAATGATAAAGTCAATAAAATATGGTCTGCCAAAAATGGACATGACTTGGATGCCAGTTGATTACAAGAGAAGCTTCTAATCACAACAGTTCTTGTATTTGTTGATTGAGATGGTGACACAATTTTTAGCAAAGGCAAGAAAATCAATGTTTCCACAGAAAAAAATTTCTCCTGGGACTTCTTGACATGGTTCTGACATGCAAAAATGATGGATGTCCATTCTGAAATATTTCAGCGACCAGACCTTTTATTTTCAATTAGGTACCGTTTTTTGTTTTGTTTTGTTTTTGGTAAATCAAACACTGGGCTGCAAGTCAGGACTCCCGGGATCTGTTCTTGGTCTCACTGCAATTTTATGCATTGGACACTTTATTGCATTCAATTTAACACTTTGTGGTACACTTTATTGTTTGGGGTCTAATTATGCAGGAATTTCACCTGCCCGACACTTTTAAAAGCTCACTCAGGGTAGGTCAGGGATGACGGGGGATCCTTACTTTGGGAAAAGTCTCTCCAAAACTGGGCCTGAAGAAGACACATGATGAAGATTATTGAATGCATTAAAGAATCAGAGGAAACGTGAACCAAATAACAACAAGGGAATGAACTAATTTATTAACTTGATGTATGCTTGAACAAATAGCTACCATAGGTAAACTCAGATGGAATAGTAGATACAAATGAGGTGACTACCAACTCTTTGCTACTTCTTTACCATTGAAACTCTGTCACGATGTGATGAAACTCTCATCTTAGTGATTTGCTTGATCAATAGAATGCTGAAGTGATATTCTTGGACTTCTCGGCTAGCTAATAAGAAGCATTGCATATCCTGCCTGGTTTTCCTGGAATATTCTTTTCTAGAGCTCAGTTACCATGCCACAAGAAACCTAAACACATGAAGATACCATGTACTGGCTGTCTTTGGTAACCCCAACTGAGCCCCCAAGTAAAAAAAAAAAAAAAAAAAAAAACAAGCAGCATCACTTTCTGGCCAATCAGGAGAGGAAACACACACACATACAAGCATTTGAAAAGGGAAAGTTTAACATAATGAATTATGAATTATGAGGCACCTGGGAGGCTCAGTCAGTTAAGCAGCCAAGTCTCATTTCAGCCCATGGGTCATGAGATCAAGCCCTGCGGCGGGCTCCCCATTCAGTGGGAATCTGCTTGAATACTCTCTCCTTCTGCCCCTCCCCTACTCATTCTCTCAGTCTCTCAAATAAATAAATAAAGTATTTTTAAAAGAATTATAAATTATAACAAAATATTGGCAATATGAGCGGTTGATTTAGTATGAAACAAGGAAAAAAGAAAGTATATCAGAGACAACATATAATACAATAGCAGATTGACTATTCAGTGTGATATATGTAATAATAATTACCACTAGGGTTTGGGAAAAGTGCCCAAAGTAGAGCCAGCTCTCCTCTCCCCGCCCCCCCCCAACCCTGGCCTGGTTTGAGACCTCCACACTTTGTTGGAGAATGTGCAATTACTGAATGGCAGAGAATTTCTGTAAATTGCCAGAAATCTGTCCTCTAGGGAGCCAGGGAAAACTTCACAAGGAAATGTCTTGCCAGAAGTGCTCTGCTAAAAAACTACTCAAGAGGTGTGCTGGACACAGCTGCTTTTGCTGGGTGCTGCTGACCACCATGTATTACAGGAGCCAGATGTTGGAGGAGCTGGACACACTACATAAGCCTATTGAGCAAGCACACAGAAAATGGAAGCAAAACCCATTCCTCCTGCAATGTCTCTCCAGTGACTTCCACTGACAAAGCTTCAATGCTAGCCGGCAAACAAAAAATATTTATAAGACTCAGATCCAATTTCTCAGAGCAGGCAAAAAGGGAGAATTTGGGACCGAGTCAAGAAATTTAGAACTGGTCCACCATGCAAATAAGCAGTCTCAGTCATGCTCGCCCAGTCAAGCCTTTAGTTAGTTCCAGATCTGGCTGCTGTATGAAAGCTTTTGCTTCAAAAACCAAAAATGAGAACCACTTGTTTCAACTCGCAGAACTACAAGACTATAAATTGTCACTTTATTCTATCAACCCACTATATTCTGGGGTGGTTTTGTTACACGGCGACAGATAACTGGAACATGTATCAGCAAGATATCCTAATAGCTTGTTTTATCTTTCATCTCCTTTCTATCTTAAGGCAACACATAGACTTGGCAATTTTGAAAAACTACTTTTCCCAAGTCCTCAATTGTGGTTTAGAGATTGACTGTTCATGAATGGAAACGACAGCCTGAAAAAGATAATGCTGCTTATGCTATTGAGCTGAGCCATACGTAGCAGCATGGTAGTTGGTGATCTTTTGGATGCCGTTGAGGGAATGCATTGTGGACTCCTCATGGAGTGGCCCAAAACTATATCTGATAAAGCACACATTTATTATGTATAGTGGATTGGAAATGGCTCTACTTAGTGCACTGATATTACTACATATTACAAAAATTAAAGTAGCAGCTATGAATAAAATTATATCCCTATATCATATATAAGATAGACTTGCAAGAAGGTAGGCTGAATGTAGGAAAAGTATCCTCTACACTGTCTATGCATCAATGGAGATATACTCATAAGAGCTCACATGGGTCACGTGAAGTCTCATTAGTAAGCACCACTATGAAAAGTGTTCTGGAAAAAACATATTCAAGATTCAGGGTATAGGTTTGACTAGCACTGAGGATTGAACTCCTGGGAGATTACAAAACAATAGAATCATTGGAGTATCTATTTCTCTAGAATCTTTTGTCTTTGCCTGCCACAATGTTTGGAAACTTCACCAGGGCCAGAACACAGAGAGTGATCATTTTTCTCTGGTCACCATAACCAGGGGCTCTATTGGTTATGTGGCTGTGTTTTGCATGCTTACACTGGTTTTCAGACTAAGAATCCATAAAGTCCACAGATTTCTACAGGGTAGGATGTTATGAAGGAAAGATTCTTAGGCATCAGACCTCAAGTTCAGCTTTTGTTATATGTCTTATGATTGAGACATCATTTCCCAACATCAAAAACCATGATTCCCCACCATGAAATCTATGCTTTTATCTTCTCCTTTACCCGTTTTCTCCTTGCATACCAGAGGAAACTGATTTCTCCAATTGCATAGCGGGAGTTGGGTGGGGAACGTTATTAATAATAGTTCAGCAAGTAGAAGCTGGAACAATTCCAGGGAAACCAGAATGCATGGCCATCCTATTTTGATGCCTTTCCTTCTAACTTACCAAAAGACTATTTCCTGAGACATCTTCTCTCTTTCCAACATCAATCCTTACCCCTTCTCACTCTATAACACTTCTATCATCATAAACATGTGTTCTAGCACATTTCCTAACTTAAAAAAAAATTCCCCCTTCAGGTGCAGTTCTAGGCTCTTTCTTAAAATGAGAAACCCACACACACACACACACACACACACACACACACACACACACACAATTTCCATTTCTTTCTTTCTCATTTTCTCTTAATCTTCTTTTCTGTTGGTATCCATGCCCATATCTCAACTAACACCCTTGTTAAAATCACTAACGACCTACAAATTCAGTGAATGCTTTCTGACATCAACCTGCTAGATTTTCAGCAATGATTCACACAAATCACTATTTCCTCCTTGAAACATTCCCTCTCTCATTTCCCTCTCTCAAAGATAGCATGCTTTCTTATTTTTTATTCCTATTACCTTTCTCCTTCTAAGTTTCCTTTGCTGTCTTCCTTACTTAACTAACCACATTAAGATTACTCTAAGCTCAGTTCTGGGCTGCATTTTCCTTTTTTTATGATATTCTGGCTAGGTGATCTCATTCATTTCTGTGACTTTCAGAATCATTTATATGCTAGTGACTCAGATTTATATTTCTTACCCAGACTTTTTTTCTGAGCTCTAAATTTATATACACAACTAACTTGCCTATTTGAATGTACCAGAGGAACTTCCAAATTTGTACACTGAACACAAGACACATCCATTCCATTCACACAAACTAATAATTCCCACTGTTTCTATATTTCAAATAAATGGCACTATTGCCACCATTACTTATGTTAGAAACCGGGAATGATTCTTGACCTTTACCTTTTCTGGTCCTCCGCATTTAATCTATTTATACCAGTTGTGCCTTCAAAGCACATGTGTCTGATCTGTGAACGTCTCTACTACTATCACCTGAGTGTAATCCATCATCCATTGCTTGAGTCACAGGAATACCTTCTAAACTTGTGTTCCTCTTTTACCCCTGCCCCCCTCCAGTCTATTCTTCATGTTCAAGCCATATCTATGTATTAATTAGTTCATAGGAGATTGTGCTGCAGTACTGATTAAAATTCTTGAATGGTTTCCCATTGCCCTTAGAATAATTTGTTGCCAAGGTCTCCAAGGCTCTGTGTGATCTGTCCCCTGCTTCAGCTCCCCTTCTCATCTTATACCTCTCTGCTCCTTATGGTATTTTACTTTCTGTCTCATGGCCTTTGGTCAGTTCCTAAAATGTCCCATTCCCTTCACCAGCTCAAGGCATGCAATCCCTTGTATCCATGGTTTAATCTACCAGGGGTGCTATTCCTCAGGTCTTTCTCACATGAAGGACTGAAAACAATTAAATAAATCATAGCCAATTCAATTATTAACAAGTATTCAGCTATTATAAGGATGATGTAGAATTTTATATATTTAAGGAAAAATCTCCAATCACACTGTTAAATTTAAAAAGTAGTTTGTTTCTAATTCAAAAAGATGTATGTATCCTGTGTTCATTGCAACATTATTTGCAATAGCCAAGATGCAGAAGCAACTCAAGTGTCTGCCAATAGATGAATGGATAAAGAAGATATGGTTCACACACATACACACACACATTCTAGAGTGTTACCCAGCCAAAAAAAAATGATGAGATCTTGCCATTTGTGACATGGTTGCCAGAGGGGTTGGGGGTAGAGGGATGGGCAAAATGGGTGAAGGGGAGTGGAGATACAGACTTCCGATTATGGAAAGAGTGCATCACAGGGATGAAAGGTACAGCATAGAAAATAGTCAGTGGTACTGTAACAGTGTTGTATGGGGGCAGATGGGAGCTCCACTTGTGACGAGCCCAGCATAGTGTATAGATTCATCAAATCACTATATTGTGTAACTGAAACTAATATAATATTCTGTGTCAACTATATTCTAATTTAAAAAAAAAAGATGTTGGGGTGCTGGGGTGGCTCAGTTGGTTAAGCATCTGCCTTTGGCTCAGGTCATGATCCTGGGTTTCTGGGTTTTCTCAGGTCCTGCATCCAGCTCCCAACTCAGCAGGGGGAATCTGCTTCTCTCTCTCCCGTTGCTCCTCCCACTGCTCATGTTTGCTTGCTCTCTCTCTTGCTCTCTCTCTCTCTCTTTCAAGTAAATAAATAAAATCTTTAAAAAATAAATCTAAAAACAAAATAAATTTTTAAAAATGAAGTTATTACTGTGAACCTTAATCCAGTATGACTGGTAGACTTCTAAAAAGAGAAGAAGGAACATGGAGATGGAGACACACAGGGAAGAAACACACAAACCGTGGACAAAAGACAGAGATTGGAGTGAGCATCCATAAGCCAAGGAACACCAAAGATTGCTAGCAAACACTGGGAGTTAGAAGAGGCAAACAAAGATTCTCTTTTACAGATTTCAGAGGGAGCATGGCCCTGCCATCACCATAATTTGACTTTTACACTCCAGAACTATGAGAGAATAAATTTCTATTGTTTTAAGCCAAAAAACAATAACAATAAAAAACTAAAAAGTAAATGAATCTATGATTATTTCAAAATAATTTAAAAAACAGATTGCAGAAAATATATATAGATAAGTATATGTATAAAATACATTAAAATGTAAAAGTATGTATAAAACATGAATAAACACAAAAATGCATGTCTTTATGTATATATTTAAGGGCAGAAAAACAGTATGAAAAACTCCAAACCAAGGTGCCAACAGAAATTACTGCCTTAGTATTATACAACAGTGGAGCTATGTAATTCAAGAAAGGTTTACATTTTTTATACTATACACATTTGTTATTATTATTTTTTTTACCATAAGAAAGCATCCCACAGAGGGGAGAGTTGACCTATTTTGCAAAGTCTTTCTTAAAGAAAGCCTGCTTACCCTTTGACAATTGTTATGACTTTTTAGTGTAGCATACTGTAAAAGTAAATGAAAATTGAAATCAGTAATTTTATAATTGATATTAATAATGATCTGTCTCTCTGTCTCTCATGAATAAATAAAAACTTTAAAAATAATAATGATCTTACTAATAATTAATACAAATTGAATCTTTTAAACTTTGTTATAGGCTAGTGAAAATGAAACTTTCTGGAAAAGGACTAGTGATTTTATGATGTTCTTGAGTGTCTAGTGATCATTCTATTAATGATTTTAATGAAAATAAGAGTGTATAGAGACATCTTTGCCAGTGAAAAAAATATTACAAGTTACTATTTGATATGTATCCTGTAAAACAGCAGTTAAGTATATTATATACTTTTTTGAAAGTGAAAACACAAATTCTCTGCATTTACCTTAAATCCTGCTAAAATTAGATTTTTCTGCCATCAGGCATAAAACATAAGATTATGTGTTGTCCAATAAAAATAACATGGATTGTAACTTAGGAAATTAGATTCTAGTGTAAATGAATATTTTGCCTTGAACAACAGGAAACCTCTGTCAATTAATCTCATCTAGAAAGTGTGAGGATTCTACTAGAAAGCATTTTATAACTGGGCTACCTGGAGCTTTGTAAACATTTATTTAAAAAGAAAAAGAAAAGAAAGTTGGGAAAGGGCCAGTTTAACATGCTTTGCATTTTTGTTTTTGTCAAGAGCATTTTCCCAAATATTTGGCTATGTAATTTTTAATATGAATCTCCAAGAGATGAAAGGTGAGTAAATTATGCAAATATTTCTCTACATGTATTTGATGACAGAACTCAGAGGGTTCTTTTGGAATGGACTAAATGATGTCAACATTCTCTTTCAGCCAGAATGGTCTATGCATCAGGGGTATGTCAGTCATTATGTTAAGTTAGGGATGTGTGCCTTTCTCCTTCTATCTCTTTATTTGCCATCTTTATTAATCTGATGATACTTTCAATACAAAGTGTATGTTTCCATTCCATGTCTCAGTAAAAAGGAATTACAAAGGTGGCATGCAAATAGGAACCTGGTGCTCTCTAAAACTGCCTACCTCATCACACCGTGTGTGTGTGTGTGTGTGTGTTCAGATCTGGTTATTACCATCAAATACAAGAGCAAAGTGTCATTCTCATGCATGAGGGGGCATAGACTAGGCAATCCCTTTTTTTTTTTTCTATTTAGATATCATGGAATCAGAGGCAAGCTAAATTTGTTAGTGGTGCTCTGTGGAATCTAGTGGAAAATCACTAGAATTAGAGGGAGATTTGTGTGTTGTCTCTTTTTGTATTTATTTAAGTCATGATGAAATATACAGAGCATATAATTCATCATTTCAATCATTTCTGAGTGTACACTTCAGTGGCATTAAGTGCATTCACATTGTTATGCAACCCATCCCCAATATCCATCTCCAGAACTCATCATCTTGAAAAACTGAAACTCTGTACCCATTAACCAATAACTCTTCATCAACCCCTTCTTTCAGCCCCTGACAACTACCATTATACTTTGGAGACAGATTTTAGTTCAACTCCACGTAGGGACATTTACTTCATTGTTTGATCTTAGGCAAATTTTTTTTTTCTGTTTTCATTTTTATAAAATGAGAATAAAAGGATCTACTCTTTAGAAAACGCATCTGCTATGTCTGGACAATCAAATTGTCATGGGGAGATCAATTTATTCATCCATCTATCTAGCATCTCTTAATTTGTAAGTACAATATACATTTATCCATACACACGTACATATATACATACACATAGTTCTGTCAATGTCAAGTACATTGATTTCTTCAAACTAAACAAAATAATTATTGCCCTTGATATCATTCACGGTAGTTTCTTGACTCAAAAATATGTCAAATTCTGGGAAATCCCTGAAGCCAGGGGCCTAGAAGCAGGAGCTATTGTTATTTAATGATGTGGTCATTTCCTTAATTAAGCTTTTCTTAAATGTGAGAGTTATAGCCAAGAGACCTTAAACTATATTTCCTATGTCTATATTTCGTATTTCTTTTTTTACTCTAGGGAGTCTGTTAACTATTAACCTGTGATTTTTTAAGCTGTTTTTTTGAGGCTGACTAAACAACTTTTGAGAGTAAATGTTGATGTGCTGTCTCAATTATCAGCTATAAACTGCATAATTTAAGACCACTCAACAGGTTTGAGTTTTTATAAAGCACTTAGAAAAAATTCTCTCTTTTTAAAATGAACTGTGCTTGCTGAAATCTTGAAGCCCTGACTCTTATTCAATGCACTCAGAACAGTCTTGTCCATTTGTGTTTATAGCAAGAGCTGCAGAAGACCAAATATCTTGACTTTTAGAAAATTTTCCAAGTTCAAATGTTTCTATATATAATTGAAATTGTCATTTAGCTACTGAAGTCATATTTTTTTAAAAGCCCATTGTTTTATCAAGATATTTCCCAATTTGGAGCCAAAGATGATATCTTATCAATCATGAAAGGAAATATACATTAAATCCCCTTAGGGATCCAGGGTAATGGAACATCTACCATCTTGAACATTGCCACTGGGATAGAAATCTCTAGAGAGTACCACATTAACAATGATGTGTGCTAACATGGAAGTGATACAAGCCACTTTTGTTTACATGTCATTGCCCAGAACTAGTCACACAAGCAATGACCTGTCTACTCCTAATCACAAGGGACAAGGGAAGGGACACCTGTGTGGCTCAGTGGTTGAGCGTCTGCCTTTGGCTCAGGTCATGATCCCAGGGTCCTTGGATCGAGTCCCACATCGGGCTCTCTGCATTGAGCCTGCTTCTCCCTCTGCCTATGTCTCTGCCTCTCTCTGTGTCTCTCCTGAATAAATAAATAAAATCTTAAAAAAAAAAAAAAAAAAAAACAGGGAAATGCAATCCCAACACAAAATGGGATAGTGAAGATCCAGAAAGAGTGATAATGACTACCTCAGTTTTTGTGACCAAGTGCTCCAAGGAGCAGAAAAAGCATGTTATTTTTTTTTTTTTCCATATGTGCCCTTTCCTTTTGTACCCTGAAGCAAACAGCAGACACTGACAGCTGGTGGAAGAAGAAGCAGATGAGGAAAAGACTATTTATTGCCTAAGGGTTCATGTAATCATTCCAGCATTGAGGTACACAGACGATATACCAGAATGAACAGCTACAAAGGTGTTTTTCTTGATTCTTTTAATATTGGTTGTCATAGGCTTTACCTGCATTGCCCTTTTCCTCGTTTATATCCACAACACAGCCTCCACGTTTTTTGGACGTTATCAAATGTTATACAAGAATGTTAAGGACAGTGGCCGAATTACAATGTGCAAAGGAATCCACAATATATGACTTTCGCCGACCTGGTCCAAGAGAAAAGTCCCGAGAGATAGTGTTATGATGGCAAATGTTTAACAACTCATTTCCAAATAAAAAAAACCCAGATTTGCTGGACTTGTCCATATCTGTGGTCCAAATCCTCCCACTGTGACTGTTTTTAACCTACCACTGTGCTAACACTTAATGCGAGTTGGAAAGAGACAACTCGCCACCAGTGGGCTTTGACCAGCTAATAAGTCAGGTCCAGCACTGCACGGAGAGAGGTAACTCCTCCTGGGGTGTTCTTAATGTGTTGTACCCACATTTCCAAGGCTACCCTCCCCTTTTTTGTCACTGCACATGCCTCACAAGGACAAAACTAATTTTCAGATACAACACATAAATCCCTAATAAGGAAGAGAAACTTTTCATATGTGTTCTGGTATTTTTAAAGCCATCTCTTAAACAATGGGGTTAGTATGTTGTATTTTATCCCAAGAAAATTTAATCCCACCTGTCCTAGAGCTCACTCCCTCCCTTTAGATCTCCTGGGAATAACAAAAATATTCATCCCTAAATCATAAATCTCTTTATGGCTACTCCCCCTTTATTACAGAAATCCCCAATTAAACTACTGGCAATTGGGGAGGTGGGGGAATTGAAAGGTTTAATCTTTCCATTCGCTTCTCGTTGCCCCCAGACTGTGCGGGGCCTTTACTACAGCAATAGATCTCTCCCTCATATTCTGACCCAGGTTACCCACCCACCAGGTGAACCAGCTCCTTCCTATCACTACCACGTCTGCGGTCAGTCTAAACTCCTTGCATTTTCCCAGATACATCAACGTCATTTGGGTCTTTGTGCTTAGCGTGTGGAATTAGCCTACCTCTAACATATTCACTTGTTTCTGCTTTTTCAAATCTTAACGAAACTTAGAACTATATGTCTGGTTTTGTCATCGATAGGACACCTCGCTTCTACTTATCAGCGTGGCTAACTCTCTTTCATAAGCAACCAATTTATATCTCAGATATGAAATTTTGCTAAAGTTTGCCTTATATCATAATTTGTCAATATTTCTATTTGTTTTACTATAATTACTTTATGTGAGACTTACTTTTCCAAAATACAATAAAGTTCTTGGTATTACGGACTCTAATTCTTTTCTATCTCCAATATACTTAGCATAGAGTTAGGCTGATATTAGGTTTTTATTAAGCCCTTAATAAAAACTTCCCAAATTAAATTACATGCCAAAATATTACTTATTATGATTCTTATGTCTTAAAACATGAGAAACTTGAGATTAAGGGCTGTAAATCACAAGAGCAGCAAAATAGAGTTGAAAACGAGTGGGAATTCAATAACTGTTGAATATTGAAAAAATAAATTCTAGAATTTAATAAAAGAATATCGATAACTTTAAATTTTTGTTTTAGTTTAAGGATTATCATTCAACAGATCTAATTCCTCAAGCTTTTTTTTTTCTTTTCTTCTTCCTTTTTTTTTTTCTTTTGCTCATGTCAAGACAACTTACTGCTTGACTGCATACAATCTTACTCTGAAATTAATTTTATTTGTCTTATTATTGGTAAATTTTTCCACTCATCTGCAACTATTTTTCTGCTTCTTTGTTTTTTTTTTCCTCTGCTTCTTTGAAAAGCAAACCATTCAATTATCTGGGGAGTTGATATAGTATTCTTAATAAAGAATATTATGAAGATGGGGATCCCTGAGTGGCTCAGCGGTTTAGTGCCTGCCTTCGGTCCAGGGTGTGATCCTGGAGTCCCGGGATTGAGTCCTATGTCGGACTCCCTGCATGGAGCCTGCTTCTCCCTCTGCCTGTGTCTCTGCCTCTCTCTCAGTCTGTGTCTCTCATGAATAAATAAATAAAATATTAAAAAAAAGAATCTTATGAAGAAAAAATGTAAGGTCTACAATTCCAGTATAAAATTGCACGGCCAACAAGCACATGAGAAAATGCTCTGCATCACTTGCCATCAGGGAAATACAAATCAAAACCACAATGAGATCCCACCTCACACCAGTGAGAATGGGGAATATTAACAAGGCAGGAAACAACAAATGTTGGAGAGGATGCGGAGAAAAGGGAACCCTCTTACACTGTTGATGGGAATGTGAACTGGTGCAGCCACTCTGGAAAACTGTGTGGAGGTTCCTCAAAGAGTTAAAAATAGACCTGCCCTACGACCCAGCAATTGCACTGCTGGGGATTTACCCCAAAGATACAGATGCAGTGAAATGCCGGGACACCTGCACCCCGATGTTTCTAGCAGCAATGTCCACAATAGCCAAACTGTGGAAGGAGCCTCGGTGTCCATCGAAAGATGAATGGATAAAGAAGATGTGGTTTATGTATACAATGGAATATTCCTCAGCCATTAGAAATGACAAATACCCACCATTTGCTTCGACGTGGATGGAACTGGAGGGTATTATGCTGAGTGAAGTAAGTCAGTCGGAGAAGGACAAACATTATATGTTCTCATTCATTTGGGGAATATAAATAATAGTGAAAGGGAATATAAGGGAAGGGATAAGAAATGGGTAGGAAATATCAGAAAGGGAGACAGAACGTGAGAGACTCCTAACTCTGGGAAACAAACTAGGGGTGGTGGAAGGGGAAGTGGGTGGGGTGTGGGGGTGAATGGGTGACAGGCACTGAGGGGGGCACTTGACGGGATGAACACTGGGTGTTATTCTGTATGTTGGCAAATTGAACACCAATAAAAATAAATTTATTATTAAAAAAATTGCTTGATATAAATTTTAATCAACAGACATTTGTTGGATGTCTTCTGTGAAGAAAAAAAAATACTTGTGGAAAAAGTTCAAAAGAGATACAGATATGATCTTCATCTTTAGAAACTTGGTTGGGGGGCGCCTGGGCGGTTCAGTTGATTAAGCGTCTGTCTTTGGCTCAGGTCATCATCTCAGGGTCCTAGAGTTCAGCCACACATCAGGGTCCTTGCTCCTCCCTTTCCCTCTGTCCCTACCTGTCCTTTCCCCCGTTCATTCTCTCTCTCTCAAATAAATAATAAATAAAATATATATTTTTTAAGCTTGATTGGAGGAGGTTATTGAGAGAATAGGACTGCCAATTGACCCTGGAGCTGGAACTGGGCTCCTCAGAGGGTCCTTACCCCCGTCATCCCCTCCCCTTCTTTTGGAAGGTATATTCTACGCACTATTCTCACAGTGGGAGCTGTTTTCAAACTTAGAGCTCTGAGAGAGCCCTGTGTCATTGAGACTATGTGGATGCTCTATGCGATTAAACCCAGGTAAAGTTCCTATATAAACACTTAAGATTTTGGCAGGCAGGTGTGGTTCATCCTTTGGCCTCATGGGACAAGCCTCATAAGTAAGTTTCCCTGTTTATTGAACCTACCACCTACCAATCTGGAATGTTCTTCTACCAATCTCTTCAGTCTCTCTTTGACCCCCTTGTTCAAAAACCAGTGTGCAGTTTGTTTTTTAAACATGTTAAACCATTTATAATGAGAATACATATATAAGGGCTAAATAGTTGTGAAATTAAAGGATTTATGGCAAATCAGGGAAGCTTGCATGAAGAGGTGATGTTGAACTAAGTCTTGAAAGTAGTGTAGTAGATTTATAAGGAAGATGTGGCTTTTAGAAATTAAGCACAAAGAAAATATAAAAATATTTTTAGGGATAAAAGAAAAAGTAATTCAACACTAGCTATTTATAGTGATGTTACTAAATAGAGTGTTATTTAATAGTAACAGTATCAGTAATAAAAATAATATCTAGGGGCACCCAAGTGGCTCTATCTGTGAAGCATCTGGCTCTTGATTTCAGCTCAGGCTGTGATCTCAGGGTCATGAGATCCAGCCCACATTGGGCTCTGCATGCGCGGTGGGAGTTGGCTTGGGGTTCTTTCACTCTGCTCCTCCCTGCTTCATGATCTTCATCTTTAGAAACTTGGTTGGGGGGCGCTAATCTTGCTTAGCATTCAGCACATCCATAAATAGAATAGTTTCCTAATTCTTCATTAATCCATTTGTATGGCACTTCATCAAGGCATTCAAAGATAGCTGCAAATTTCTATCTAAATTTCCTGCATTCCTAACTAAACAAACTCTTGTTTCAATTTTTTTTAAATATAATTGTTCTGTTCTCCTTATTCTGCTTTTGTCTCTCTTAAGGCTTTCTGGTTTATCTAAATCCTATTTCAAGTGTAGGACCCTGAGTTGAACCCAATATTCCAGGCAAAGCTAGAATCACACAGAAAAGAGAACTCTTACCTGACTCATTCTAGATATCTAGGTATTTCTTTTAATGCATCCTATTAATTACTCTATCAGTATTTGCTGTCCTCCTTTATTATTTAATCATACTGAACTTAATATGGGTAAAAATCCCTGAGTTTCTTTTTTCCTACATGTTCTATTGCTATGCCATACCTGTATAATTCTATACTTGTAGTGTTCTATTTTAAGAACCATTTTATTCTTGTAATCGTCATTTTTTTGGATTCCTTTCATCAGTACAGTCTATAAAAATTTTCTCTCAATCTCTTGTAAAACCATCTCAGCATTATTTCATATCTAAGTTTGATATATATATATATATATATATATATATATATATATATATATATTCTCAGTGAACACCCAGATAATTTTGATTATGGCAGTGCTCACTCCAGAGCCATGACAAGCCATAGGACACTCTTTCAACTAACATACAATTATTATTTCATCCAAGTATTTATCTTTCGAATGTTTTCTTCAAACATCTCATATCATTCCATCTTGGCTGAAAAGATATTACATATTTTAACAAGTATGTAGCTGAGCTCAAAATACACCTTCCCCATCATGTTTTTTCAGGTCTAACAATGTGTTTGCTTAAGGAAAAAAAAAGAAAAAAAGTAGAAATGGATGTGACCTCTACTGCATCCTGTCAATTACTGATTACTTACCTTGCTGTTCACAAACTATCCTTCTATTAGTGTTAGATAATCTTGCTTAGCATCAAAGCCAAAGTTTAGAAATACAAAGCTTGTCATTCTACGTTCATTTTTTTTCAGTGTTTGTCAATATCCTAAATTACCCAATATCATAAAAAATAATTCAGTGATTTTGATTGGAATTTATTGGTATCCTAAGAAAGTAAATAGTCTGGACCTAGAAGACAAGCCTATTTCAGGCAGCCCTCTCTTCTTAGGATCCATTCTCTGGTCTTGGGTTTCAGTTCTGTAGTATCAATGTAGTTCTGAGCTTTATATCCTGAAGAGCTTTCTTTTTAACTGAAAAAGTAGCAGCTAGATAGATAACAGGGAGTCCTGCTTTCTCTGGGTCATTTAGCATAAAACAGTGACTAAAAGTACAGGCTTTGAAATCACAATGCTAGGTTTTCAACAGATTTCACAATTTACAACCATTTTACAGCTCTGTAATCTGAGCAAATTTACTTATCCTCACTGGACTTCAGTTTTCTCATCTGCAAAATACAGATGATTATAGTTACTGCACATGGTTACTGTAGATATTCAACATAATCATGGATGTCAAGTTCATAACACAGTGGCTGCCACTTAGATAGTGTCGCTTTTTCATTAATGTTAAATCAAGGATCTTGTTTGTTTTA
This sequence comes from Canis aureus, assembly GCF_053574225.1. Taxonomy (NCBI): domain Eukaryota; kingdom Metazoa; phylum Chordata; class Mammalia; order Carnivora; family Canidae; genus Canis; species Canis aureus. Next base: position 12,204,347 of record NC_135646.1, on the reverse strand, counting down.
TCTCCTTCTTGATTATCTTCTTGCTTTTGTCACACAATTAAATATTAATCTTTCAAATATGTTTGACAACATATTAATCAAAGGGGAATGACAGATTTTGTACACTTCTCTATTTTGAGCATGGAGAAAATATCAGGATCACGAGAGGATATAATTAGGATATTGGGTAGCAGTTCTAAGGAATAGAAAAGAAAAAATCCAGCTGAGTAGACATACTGTGGAAACAAAGATTATCAATGCCTATTATTTTTTAAAGATTTTATTTATTTATTCATGAGACACACACAGAGAGAGAGCGGCAGAGACACAGGCAGAGGGCGAAGCAGGCTCCATGCAGGGAGCCCGATGTGGGATGTGAGACTCAATCCTGGGACTCCAGGCCAAAGGCAGGTGCTCCACACCCTGGGCCGAAGGCAGGTGCTCAACCACTGAGCCACCCAAGAGTCCCAACTTTGCCTATTTTTAAATTTTAGTCACTTTGCTCATTCCTTCATTTGTGGAAGAACCAGATACTTTCTGCATTGATGATTTCAGTAGTAGAAGAGCTGAACAGGTGTGAAGTTTCCGAAGGAAAATGATGTCAGAAGCCAATATATTCACTTTCAAAATTTGGCAAAGACTTTGCTTATAATCATAGTAACAAACTGCGTATTTCCAACTGGAGAATAATAAGTCAAAATGTTCCTAACCAATTAAGGCCTAACCAATGTCCCTGCTCTTACTATTCCAAATAAATATGTAAGTAGAATTTTCTGAAACATTTTAACCTTCTGAATAAAGTACATAAAGTTTGCAAAAGTGGGAGAGTGGAACAAAGGGCAATAGAAGATCTCTCTACTGTGAAGCATTCAGAACAATGAAGACTTTAGAAAAGTTACGGAGATTCAGGACATGAATAACAAATAAACAGGACTTGGAGGCCTTATCTAGGTAAAAGAGCTCTTTGTGAATACTACAAGAGAAGTTTAAACTCTTAATTAATTTTTTCACTGGGAAATTGAAACACCCTGATCTCTCTATAATCTTTACTCAGTGTCTATACCAGGGAGGGCCACATTAAAATGAGGTCTTTTTATGCTGCTCTAACTAAACCTTATAATAGATGAAGCTTTCTCAAAGATGAATCCTAAAAGATTGATCAACTGATTGATCTCTCTCTCTCTCTAACATCTGTCTCTACCTCTCTTCCGATCTCTCCTTAAAACATGAATAAAAACATACATACGCTTAAGTCTCTAGATAATTTTTGTCAGTATCATTTTTTGACACAGAATCTGAGACAAAGAATAAAGAAAATTATGACAAATCACTATTAGGATAAACGAGCTATGGATTCCAATAATTTTTATTTAAGAAACAGTGGGAACAAGTGTGGTTTTTCAACTGGTATCTTTTGGGTGATGAAGCTTTAATGGGAGGAAAAATAACCTACATGAATCAAGAAAATGGTCCTTGAGTGTTAATATTGTTCTTTTTCTTTGGCTTTTGTGTGATGAGCCATTTATAATTTTTTAAAAAGCTACCTGGGAGGACAAATGTAATAATGTCTCGAACCCCTAGGCAGAAAAGCACCGTATAATTATAATTACATCTTTAAAATATTATTACCACAGCTCTGTCCTAAAATTTTTGTTACTTACAGGGAAATCTTTTTGTAGGTGAATCCCCCTAGCTATACTGACTGCTTCTTCCCCTTCTGTCTAGAAATGTTTTAAATGAGCTGAATATGGTCTCTCAGTGAAGCAGAGTGTCTCCCTTTGGAAAGCAGCTGGATTAGGGGCACTTGACCTTTCTGAATTGCGTATGCACGAATCGACAATAAAGATCTGAAAGGAAAGGGAAGTGAACTGACTGGAAATTCTCTCTTAAAGTCTTAGATACCTTTGTTCTGAATTTGTTCTAATGAACATGGCTAAATTTCTAGGATCTAAAATGAAGATAGTTTCTTGTTGAAATAGATATATTTAAAAATAAGATCCAGATAATTGTGTTTTTTGGGGGGGGAGTAAAGGGTGCTTGTTTCTTAAATAATTTATTCAACATTTCAATAAATATTAACTGAATGTACTCTATACTAATTACTAGTGACACGATGGCAAGCAAAGCCTGGAAGTTACAGTCTAATAGCAAGACAGACTGATCAGATGTAATATTACAATCATTTCAAGTGCCATGAAGTACAATGTTGTGAGAGTCTACAGCAGGCGTCCTGACCTCATTAGAGGGAAGGTGGTGTCTAGAGAAGGTTATCCTGAAGAATATACATATGAGTAGGTCAATATTATCTCATTGTTTTTTAGCAAAAGGCTATTTGTCATCTAATTATGTTTTTCTTTACTCTCAAGGTACCTTCTATGATAGGTTACAAGACAAGGACAAGAGAAGCCAGTTTATACTGGGACTTCCCAAACCCCTCTCTAGCCTGCTGAAGAATTAAAAATGTTATGGTTGGGTATTACAAAGTATTAACATAATTGGCTCAATGATGAGCAATTAAACTTTAACTCCCAAAGAATGTCACTGGGATTCTTTAACTCTCAAAGAATGAGTGCTGCCTTAGTCTCCCTGTTGTCCTGTCGTGAGTCCTAGAAACCAGCTTGGATATTATTTTCATCTACTGATTGAAAATGAGGATGTCAATAAAACAGTGTTTTCTAAACAATTCTGTGGAACTCTGCCCACATAAAAATAAAGCAGAAGTGATCTCAGCATTCTTATTAGCAGTTTTAGAATGTAGCCAAAGGCTGTGTTCATGGAGACTGAGGTCTTTCAATGCGTACAAATGACTCTGGAGTTGCCTATGCTTCACTTATCCTTGCGGGGAAAGTTTTCCACTGCCATGGGACTGGACTATATCCGTTCCACAAATAGTGTTCATTTCTGTTTCTTTCATTCAAAGTATCTTTCATGAGCTCTCTTTTCCATTTTTAAAACACAGGGCGCACGAAGGATGCTATATAAAGTCAGATTCATTTTTAAAATCTCTGATGGCATCTTTCATCCTGTAACTGCTATTCTGGGGTTTTGTAGCCACAACACGAAGAATAGCAATCAACAGCAGAGTGCAAGATGAGATGAGAATCTCTGCCTGAACACCAGACACCGCTGCTTCAGTGGAACACATGCTTTGCCTTATCACTGTCCATTTGCAGAAATTGCAAATAACCTTTTAGTGACAGTGTGTCATCAGTAACTTAAGTTTGCTTCTTTTTCACTCTAAGGTTTAATCTGAACCTCCAAAAGGTCAATATTTTTTGTTTGAAATAGACTACTTCTCCATGAACTTCAAATGACAGCCCCGTTAAAGTCTTTGTGGAGGAAAATTTCTAAACGGTGATACCAATTCTGTTGTTTGGCACTGTTATACCTTCATACTGAACTTATAAACAAATTCCATATTTTACAACTAAAAACTGATAATGAATTAGATATAAGGGGCCATTATTAATACCTTTCCATCAGAGGTTCTTAAAACACTGACAACTTATTTATTTATTTATTTATTTAGGCATAGATACTGAGATCTGAAACTACCCGAATATTAAACTGTTTGTCAATTCTATTATACTTTCCCCAGTGAGGAAACTGGGATGAAGCGATTTGAACAAGTTTGCAAAACAATGCAGCAACAGGTCAGAGTATAATTCTGCATTCTTCATTTCAACAGGTTGGCAAGCATAATCGTCTCTTTCACCTCCTCGAATTAAAGAAGGCTCTTTCTTCCGCTGTTAAAAATGCTGTAGTCACACCCCACTTTGATGGTGTTCCTAAGGTCAAAAATAATCCCATTAACGTGGGTTAGGGATATTAAAATAATCCTTTTGATCTCCACTTTTTCGTGTGTGTTATCCAGTGTAAATCTTTCCTCAACTCATTCACCCATTAACTAATTCAATGAATATTTATTAAGAGATATCATATACCAAACACTGCACTTGGTCCTAGTCAGCTTTACAGATCTCTAATTAAAGATCCTTACAGGGGTGCTTGGGTGTCTCAGTTGGTTAAGCGTCTGCCTTTGGCTCAGGTCACCATCCTGGCAAGTCCCTCATCTGGCTCCCTGCTCGGCAGGGAATGTGCTTCTTCCTCTGCCCCTCTCCCATTCATGCCAGTTCTCCCTCTCTCACATAAACAAACAAATAAATAAATAAATTCTTACAAATTTAAATCATATTTGCTTTTAGTTTTGAATTGTACTTATTTAAAGAAAAAAGGAAAAACAGAATTTCAAATCAGTTCTTTTTGTCTCAAGAATTGAGGGATTTCAGGATTTCCTTTTCTGCTTTGCCTTCTTTGTCCATGAAATATCTCGTTTGTTTCCTGAAACTTTCTATTCCATAGCTGAGGGCTATGATTAGACACTAGAAATGAACTATGAGCTTTTTGTGCATTTGCTCTGGATGAAATGGTATCATGACTTATAGCACCAGAGTGGATAGGAAAAGGGAATAAGAAAGCAATAGTCTGGAAATGCTAGTGAGTTCTTCTTGACTTCTAAAACTTAACAAAATAATTCATCCTATTCTCAAGTCCCCCTAACCCCTTAACCTGGTTAAGAAATTAATAATAAAACCTATGATATTAAGACTCTGCTCAACTTTGCCTTTTTAGGAGATTAGGACATTTTTTATGTCAAATGATGAAGTTCATTGTTGACCCTTTGTCAATATTCCTCACACAGAATTAACCATTTCCGTTCTGTACTTTTGTGCTTGCTAATGAGTTTGTTACTGTGTGCATAGTCCTATTGCTGCATTTATAACTGATTCATAAACATTTGCTTTGAAATGTGTGTTTATGTGTATTTCTTTGCTAGACTCAAGCTTCTTGAGAACTATGATTTTGTTTTATTCATATTATATTTCCCAGCCCTAATGCAATGCCTATCACATAATAATAATCAAATAAATGCAAATTGAATAAAATGAGTTAAATTCATTTCTCTTTAATATTTTCTTTAGAGGTAAGAATATTGCCAATATAAACAGTATACTTACCAGGTAACTTGTAGCTGTTATATCAATTCATGCTACTATAGATGCTTTAGAAAATAAGGCTGCTTATATGGTACTTTCTATGCTAGTACTACTCATACTACCTATGACCAGTTTCCCCTTCCTCCAATAGATCTCTGGGAAGAATTGGATAATGTCTAATTTACTTTGCTGATAGATAGCTCGAATGCTAGAAGGAAGACTGTTTCTCTGGATTGATGGGGAATATTACAGAGCTTTTGCACTACTGACACAAAGATTAAAATCTTCAAAGATGGAGCCAGTTAAGTCTCATTTTCTGGTTCATAGTTACCACAGATCTGAGCTCAGTTTGGATTGGAGGAAGGGTAGCAAGTAGGAGAACTCAGAATAATATTTTAATAGCTTATGAATCAGCCTTGTCTCTTTCAGCCACTGTTGATTACTGTGACTAGTTCTCTGAGTTTTTGCATTATTCTCCTATGACTAAGCCCCAGTTTTCTTTCCCATATCCCCAGCAATGCACTTCCAGTCTATATTTGTGTCCTCAGTTCACTGCTTTGGTTTCCTAAAATCTGTCTCAGCTCCTTTGGTTCCCAGATATATATTTTTTCTTTTTTCTTAAGATTATTTATTTATTTATTTATTTATTTATTTATTTATAATAGAGAGAGAGATAGTAGGAACGAACAGAAGGGGGAGGCAGAGGCGGAAGCAGACTTCCCCACTGAGCAGGGAACCCGACCCCAGAATCCCTAGATCATGACCTGAGTCAAAGGCAGACACTTAACTGACTGAGTCCCCCAGGCACCCCACCCCAAGTCTTTTTTATATTCTTACAAGATCAGGTGTCTTTATAGGAATTTCATTTCTCTGATACCAGTTTTCCTGCTTGGATCTAAAAGTCATAATCTTGTGTTCTGCTCCATTAACACTGTTTATGCCATTATCTACTGTTCATCTCAAATATGGATGACCTTCCACCTTGACTATATCATTTCCTTTCTCTATAGCTTGACATCCCCATGCCCTTCAAATACCTGTTACTTCTGACGTGTTCCTTCAGCTGTCTGCTCTCTGGATCCCATTCATTCCAGGAAAAGCTAGTTCTGCTACTTACTGACCACAATTAGCATGACCTGGTCCTGAAGTTATTTGTAAAAGGCAGAAGGGCAAGGTCTTGGATGCCTACGTCCTCACCAGAGTGGCTTTGCAAGCAACCTGCAATGTATAAATACTGCAGCTCAGAACTTTGGATAGGAAGAGCTCAAAGACTTCTTTGACTTCTCTTTTCCTGGCTGGTGTTATGTGAATAATGAGAAATCAGAATCTCCTGGAACAGAAATGCTTGATTCAGGGTTCAGTATTGATTAGCTACTTCTATGGTCTTGGAGAAAAAAATTCATCTTTCCAATCTTCTTCAGAAACCATTTAGAATTTAGCTGTCTCCACCTATGATTCCATGTACTCTGACAAATCATTTGTTTTCCTCTTTGGTGTGTGTGTCTGTTAAGAAATCATAATTGTTAACACACGCCTCTGCTTGGTTACCATTTGACCAAGTGTGTTTTACTTCATCTCTTTTTTTTCATCAAAATCTTTAATTATTATTTCTGCTTATCTCTCGGATTCTTTCTTATTTGTTTTTCATTGTTCTCAGAATGAACACAGTTTCCAGCAGTGGGTTTAACAGAATCACAGAGAATAGGGAGAAAATTAACCATTTTATTTCAAGTGTTATTTACCCAGTTGCTTACTGGAAATCATATATGTTTTATTTGTCTTGAAATCCATACAGAGAACATATTAAAGTAGTGAATCATACCTCCCACTGGCATTAATGTCCTTCTCTGCAAGCCTGTGAAGCCATTTTGAACATATGAATAAATTCAGATGTTGTGATACAATAGCTTGGGGAATTGGGCATCCTTTTTCATTTCGTTCTGTAAATAACAAGAAAAAGATACAATGATGTTGTCATTAAAAAGCACCCTCTGGTTCAAATCCCTTAAAAGAATAGTTCATTTTCCTAAGTTACAAAATGTCTGATTGATTTCTTCTACAGAGCATTGGTTTCTCATTGAAATTTAACATTTCAGTAAGGATCCACTTTTTGAAATACGCAATCAAGGAAGATGGGGCATAGAATATATTGATTTAAGTAAAGTCTGGGAAACATCAAGCAAAGTGAAATCTCTCGGGTATTTAACTTTTTAATTAAAATATAACATAAATTACCACTGAAAATGGACTAGGTCATAGAAACACACTCATCTCAGGTCCAGAGTCAAACTGTGAGTCTTTTTTTTTTCCCATGGAGATGAAAATGAATTATTCTATGTGTCAAACCGAGATATTGTGTCTTTTAATAAGAGGGGAAAAAAGATAATTATTTGAATAATGTTTTATAAAAGCAGATATATTCAATTACAGGACTATCTGTTTTGGATAAATATTGGGTTAAAATTTCTTTTATTTAATAAAACTATGTTTGGAATTATATGATAGCTCTTTAAAAAAGCATTTTTATTTGTCAAAATGAAAAGTTTGCAAACCTACAATTTATATGTGAATCCAAAAGTTCTAGGAACTATGGTTTCAGAGAAACATAGGAAAAGTGAGGACACCATCATAGATTCATATTGAAATGTTAGAAGCTAAGCTTACAGTTATTTACTGTGTTCTTATTTCTCACAAGCAAAACTCCAGCAAAATAAAAGTATTCCTAGCAAAACGTTTAAATTGAAAGCATCCTTGCAGATTGCTTTGCATTTGAATGGTTTTATTCCCTTTATACTCTGAAAAAGCATTACATTAAATATTAATGCAACATTTTGCTCCTGTTATTGTTCACTTTCACTTCTGCTAAGCATTAACTTCTCAGCTTATACAAGTAAAGATGTAGATGAGAAATGGTATTTAGTGATATAATGTAGCCAATCTCAAGTTATCATATTAGCTCCCACATGCTATTTATTGTGTAATGCTAGCAACTCAAAAGACTGACACTATTCACATGAAGTTATCACCAGTACGCTTCTTTGCTTACCATAGCATGCTTCTTTTCTATTACTCCTTTCAAAGACACAATTGCTGGAATGGATGTAATTGTAATACAAAATAGAGAACACTGGTGTAGAAACACTTTTTGCTTCTTTTTCTGATGAAGACAGAAAGTATAATAGAAATAGGTTTTCTAATCAAGATTTCCCTTTCTTACAGAACAGGACATTAGTTATGGAAGCTATTTCAATAATAAAAGCCTTAAGTGCAAAGCTTCCCATAATAATAATATAACAAAAATAATTATGACAACTAGGAATTTTATTTTATTTTATTTTTTTTTCAACTAGGAATTTTAGAGCTTTAAAATTTCACTGGTTGACCAGTTCCACATGCAATATTTCATTTGACCTTCATATTGGCTAAAGAATCAACAATAAAATTCACCAATCTTGGGTAGCTGAGTAGCTCCATTCAGGTCTTGCCTCATGTAATGTCAGGTCATTTGGCTTTGTATCTGCCCTTCATTTGCAATATTATCCTCAACTTTTTAAAACCTTTTTAAGAATCAGTTTCTACATTTGTTGTGCAGATCTATCATAGAATTGACCTATGGATGCAAAATGATGATATAACACCATTTCCCAGCCCGTTATCTAGTAGTAAGCTTTCAACTAATGGACACTGGATATTACACAACAATTTTTCCCCCAAAATCCTCTATTTGGAAGCATATTTTTCAGCCAGGAGTGAGGTAGTGCAGGATCTACCATTCTCTCCTTCAATAACAAATACCTATTGACTCAGTGCCTACTTTGTGACAACTAGTGATCTAGTTACTATTAAGCCAAAAAAGACATAAAATACAGAATCTACATTCAAGGAATTTTAATTTCAGTGAGTAACAAATTCACACAAACTGGCAATTTTAGCTGATGAGGTAAATGATTGGAGTTATTCACTGACTACTGTATGAACACAAAGGACAGAGCTTCAATTCATGTTGAAAATTAAGGAAAGCTCACTGGAGAGCATGGTACCTAGGCTGAGTCCCGGAAAAGGAATATAATTTTTCCAGGGACATAAAGGTGAGGAGACATAATTTATTATGCATCAATTCTAAGGCACAGTCTCAAAGAAGAAAAGTAAACATAAGGCACCAAACCTGGTGAGCATGGTAATATAATTTTTTTATTATTTTTTGGGTGGAAACAGGTGTAGCTAATACTACAGTTAGGAAAAATATTTCCCTTTCTCAGTATGGATTTAGACTTTACCATCTCTATGAATTATTGGTTTGGGGAACTGTGTGTGAAAGCATCATTAATTGAATAATTATGGCCCAGAAGCCTAGGAAAAATGAAGAGAAACTTTTTTTTTTACATCAAACTTGGGAAACCTCAGACAGTATGGGGTCTTGAAGTACTCAAACCTGTTCAAGAATGCATATTTAAAATATTTAAAGACCCCAACCTCCCTCCTGCTCTTCACATTTTCTCATATACAAACAAACACAGTTCTGTGTATTTCCTTTTAGACTAAGGTGGTTGGTCCTTAGAACATTTATTGTTCTATATTGTTATAGTTAAAGATTGAATTGCTTAGGGTAAATCCATTATGGACTTTGTGTTGCCTCTTCCTGGTCCTCAATCATTAAAGGTCTAGTTTCCCCAGGTACTGGGAGTTCTGTCAGCAGACAGTCCTATCAGGGATTTTCTTGAGTTCAGAGAGCAACTTTGCTCATGTTTATGTCTCTACCCTGGGAGGCCCATCCTCAATAACTAATGCCCAAGTATAAGTTATTATAGAGAAGTTTGTCCTGACCCTACTTGACACCACGCTGAAAGGACATTCTGGCTCCATAGCCTCCTGTGGGGTTGGCCAGTCTTCAGGTCTGCTTCACAGATTCACTCCTCCTTCTGCCCACTCCTCCTTCCTCCCCTTTCATCTATGGAAGCTGATTTCTAAAAGGCATCTCTTCACAAGTATCCTATGTGCAAAATTCTACCTCAGAGTCTGATTTCCAGGGAACTGACCTACAACAATCCTTTATTAAGACTAAGCCATATAATGAGAAAGAACTCCTGAGGAAGGGCAAAAGCTTTGTAACAAAGACTTTTTTTTTTTTTTTTTTTTGCCTCTCTTCAATTCCAAAGAATTTATTGGCCTTAATACAGAAGAACAAGGCTGGGGGATAATGTAACTTTAGCCTTTGTTCCATTCTCTGGGACTATTGTCACAGTTGTGTTTAGCTTACACTCGGGTATGTTTTTCCCTATGTTGTTTTTGCCTTCGGTAATTCCACACCTTGATAAATTGCACTTTGCCAAAATAGCCGTAGAAGGTGATTTGAGAGGAAGTAAGAAATTAAAATGGTAGAAGAGTGACCTTTTCAATATCACTTTTATGCTGAACACTAACAGAGCAGAAACAAGTCACACCAAAGGGGGACAAAAGTTCTTGAGTTCCAAAAAGAAATTAGGAGCTGGCTAGAGTAGAGCTGAGAGTGAGGGGGAAGGAGCAAAGCACATGACCATGAGAAACAGCAGCCAAGTGGCTGAATCAAGGGTGAAGGAGTGCCGATCTGTATTGTCCCTAATACACATATGTACGTACAGGGGAAGAGAGACTCAGGTGTTATCATTCCATCCACTATATTAAAGACCCTGCATTAGGGGTTAATATAGCCACAAATTAAACATATGTGGCCCTTAAAATTTACAAGCATTTTGGTTTTATTCCTATGTAAAATGGTGATCAATATTTTGTATTCCATGGAACACAAAAGCATGCAGAGTGCTCCAGATTGTACTTGCTGCAACACATTCACAAAAATACTCACATAAACTTGTGTGTACTATAAAATAAGAGCTTGGAAAAATAATTTATTGTTAATGTCATTCATTAAAATATGTATTATTATATTTGTATATATATTACTATAATGTGTCTATTAAAACATATTTTAATTAAAATATATATCTTATTTTTGAATGCTATTTAAAATTAAAAAGCAATATGTACTATTGTAAGGGAACAGAATATATGAGGAAAATTAAACAAAAAACAGGACTATTATCATACAATCGTTTTCACAATGCTGATCATCTATGGTTTAAAATTAAGATAAAATATTATGAATTTTTATGTGATATGTTTTGAATCAGCCTCTGGACCATATAATTCCATTTAATCATTAGTGGCTCATAGACTTTTGGTTATCTATCTATCTATCATCTATCTATTTTTGTGTAATTATATATTTATATTGTGCTTTGTTTCTGGGTATAGACAAAATTATATATAGAACACATAGTATATATTATGTTGTATATTATTATACATTAATTAATTAGATATCGCCATGGATTATATATTGCATATTAATTATGTATTAATTACTGAAGGTAGTTAATTAGTATTACATTTGTACTTCGTGACAGCCCCTGATTTACTGATTCGACTTACAATTTTCCAGCTTTACTATGGGGCAAAAACCATATACATTCTGTGGAAACTGTGTTTCAAATTTTTGAATTTTGATCTTTTTCCAGGCTTGTGATATGTGGTATGATACTCTCTCATATGCTGGGCAGCAGTAGCCAGCTGCAGCTCCCCGTCAGCCAGTGTTTATGAGGGTAAACAACCAATAAATATACTTATAATCAATCTGTACCCATATAACCAGTCTGGTTTTCACCTTCAGTACAGTATTCAATAAATTACATGAGATATTCAGCACTTTATTATAAAATAGGCTTTGTTTTAGATGATTTTGCCCAATAGTAGGCTAATGTAAATGTTCTGTGCATCTTGAAGGCAAATGAGGCTAAGTATGATTTCAGTTGAGATGTAAACCCATCATAAGTTGAGGAAGATCTGTATTATACAGTTCATTAATTCTTAACTTGTGGCTATAAATAATAAAAGAGGATACGGTCTTTCTAGCAAAGATTTTGAGAGTCACAATAATAGTTTAGAATTAACAGTGTTTCAAAGTATTCAAGTTTGAGGACGATGCTATTCCATGTACATCTAGACCTTGCCCATGACCTTCTAGCTGGTCATTCTTTCTTGCTAGAATTTATGAACTGTGTTATAAGACTTGACTCAACTGGCCCATTGTTATGGTCTGTGCTTTACCAAACACTTGCATATTTTTCTCTGTCAATGTCCCTTAACTTTGCTACCCTTCGTGGTATGACTTGGATTATGTATCCTCTGGAACTCTCTTAAATCCAATAGCTTTAAGACTATCCACTGGAAAAAAGATAGTCTCTTCAATAAATGGTGTTGGGAAAAATAGACAGCCATGTGCAGAAGAATGAAACTAGACCATTCTCTTACACCAAACACAAAGATAAACTCAAAATGGATGAAAGATCTAAAGGTGAGACAAGAATCCATCAAAATCCTAGAGGAGAACACAGGCAACATCCTTTTTGAACTTGGCCACAGCAACTTCTTGCAAGATACATCTATGAAGGTAAGGGAAACAAAAGCAAAAGTGAATTATTGGGACCTAATCAAGATGAAAAGCTTCTGCACAGCAAAAGAAACAGTCAATAAAACTAAAAGACAACCTACAGAGTGGGAGAAGATATTTGCAAATGACCTATCAGATAAAGGGCTAGTTTCCAAGATCTATAAAGAACTTATTAAACTCAACAACCAAAGAAACACACAATCCAATCATGAAATGGGCAAAAGACATGAAGAGAAATCTCACAGAGGAAGACATAGATATGGCCAACAAGCACATGAGAAAATGCTCTGCATCACTTGCCATCAGGGAGATACAAATCAAAACCACAATGAGATCCCACCTCACACCAGTGAGAATGGGGAAAATTAACAAGACAGGAAACAACAAATGCTGGAGAGGATGCGGAGAAAAGGGAACCCTCTTGCACTGTTGGTGGGAATGTGAACTGGTGCAGCCACTCTGGAAAACTGTGTGGAGGTTCCTCAAAGAGTTAAAAACAGAACTGCCCTACGACTCAGCAATTACACTGCTGGGGATTTACCCCAAAGATACAGATGCAGTGAAACGCCAGGGCACCTGCACCCCGATGTTTATAGCAGCAATGTCCACAATAGCCAAACTGTGGAAGGAGCCTTGGTGTCCCTCAAAAGATGAATGGATAAAGAAGCTGTGGTCTATGTATACAGTGGAATATTCCTCAGCCATTAGAAACGATGAATACCCATCATTTGCTTCGAAGTGGATGGAACTGGAGGGTATTATGCTAAGTGAAGTAAGTCAATGGGAGAAGGACAAACATTATATGGTCTCATTCATTTGGGGAATATAAAAAATAGTGAAAGGGCATAAAGGGGAAAGGAGAGAAAATGAGTGAAAATATCAGTGAGAAAAAAAAAAATATCAGTGAGGGTGACAAAACCTGAGAGACACCTAAATATGGGACATGAACAAAGGGTAGTGGAAAGGGAGGTGGGCGGGGGGTTGGGGTGACTGGGTGACAGGCACTAAGGGGGGCACTTGGTGGGATGAGAACTGGGTGTTATGCTATATGTTGGCAAATTGAACACCAATAAAAAAAATAATAAAGAAAAAAATCCAATAGTTCAGGAAGTGTGTGTCTTCTATACAAAACAGATTACAAAAGGATGTCACTGAAAACTAAGGAGACCTTTATTCAGATACACACATATGACCCAAACAGGAGCAAATCACATTAGAACTCCAGCCTCTATTTCTGTAAATGAGAATTTTGCCACTTCTGTCAAAAATAGACAAGTACAGCAATACATTTTTTTTTATGTTACTTTTTCTTCACACATTGCTGCCATTTATGACAAGAGATCAACATCTTAAGGGAAAAGCAAAATATTATATATCTTGATTAAGCTACATAAAATCTTGTGTACTTTGAGGAAGGGAGATTTATGAGACTTTATTTGATTATTAAACAAATATGGCTGATCATCTAAGTGCCAGCCACTCTTCTCACGTTAGGCATAGAGCAATGGAGTTGTTTATTTTTTTTTAAAAATCTCCCGTATTGATTTTCATTTTGCTCCTACTCTACACTCGGTGGGAAAATTCAGTTCATTTTTCTGTTTAAATGGCTCTATGACTTATTTGTTAATCAGGAAAAAAATCTACTGGTCCCTACACCATTTATTAGCAATATGTCTACTTGACTCTGACAATGAAACCTTGATACCATTTTTTGCTTTTAAAAACAGCATGACTGTATTAATTTATTTAAAAAAGCATTGTTCAGGAAAGTTGCTTCTTTTTCATATTGTCACAAATTAGAATTCCCCTAAGCCTTATGCTTCTTGATGATGAACAATATTTTGTGTAAGAAACTATCTTATATTGGAGTACCTGAGTGGTCAATTGGTTAAGCCTCTGCTTTTGCTCAGGCATGATCCCAGGGTCCTGGAATTGAGCCTGCCTCTCCCTCTCCCTCTCTCTCCCCTTGCTTGTGCACTCTCTCTCTAATAAATAAAATATTTTTTTTAAAAAAGAAACTACCTTATTAATTTTCCTATTACCTCTCTTTTTCTGCCTAGTTCATTCTATTCCAATTGAATAAAAGAAGAATCTTATGAAGATGTGATGTGAAATATGATCATCTTTCAAATTAAATAATTTGACTAATACTGGAATGAGACAAGACAATACTATCTTTCCAAAGCTAATAAAATATTTATAGAAATCAAAGACAAAATTTAATAGTTTTAAAACTCTGTATTCTAATTGGATTTAGGTTTGGTGCAGCACGTCACTTCATATGATTGGTTAAATAGAGTAATCAAAAGGAAAACTATTACTCTTATACTACTATTTCACATTTTAATGAAAAAGTTAATGCTTTAAAATAAATGAGTGTCATATGTTCTTCGACATCACATTGATGAAGTGCTTTTAAAAACTTGCTATCAAGTAATGTAAGCTGAAGCCAACTAATAATTTTATTTAAAAGGAATACATTGCACCATCCACATCTCATACATTTACCAAAGCATTTATTTAAAAATATTTATATGCCTAAAGAGGAGAACAAAAGCATAGAAGATGATACTGAATAATTTTTAAATGATATATTGTAATACATTTAACAGTTTATTTTCTTTAGCAGCAACATGTCAAGAAGTTGAACGATCAGTTTCTTTTCTTTATGAAGAATTATCCCTGAAATGACTTGTTGAATTTGAAGCCCTAATTAAAGACTTAATTAGTTGGCAAGCTTGTTAAATTATACTTTATAAAAATGCATGGTGTTGAAATGGATCTAACTTATAGTAGTTTTGGACAGTGCTACATTTATCTACCATATGCTATTCTCTGGATAATTGACTTTGCTCTCCACTTGACCTTCAATGAAAAGGGAAGCTACAACACACAGGTCCATAACCTCTAAAGAACTAGAAATGCTGACATAGCCAGTCCACATATTTGCATTACACATACTAAACTAACAGACGATAGTATTTACAAGGCTCCACTAAATGCTTAAATCTATTTTGTGGACAAAAGGATTTTTAAGTTAATTCATTTTGTGGAGAGAATAATTTAACCAAGTTAGCATTTTGTTGACAGAATTATGATGAAATTCATTCTGTCTACATAATTGATTGGACAGCTAGCAGAATGCATTTCTCCCCAGAATGAAGAATATGCAGAGGTTGTCAACCGGCATTTCCTCCTTGGTCTCAAATCATCCTGTCGACAAAATGAATACAAAATCCTTTCGTCTACAATATCAAAGTGAGTGTTAATTATCAGGGAATAGAATGCAGAGTCAAATTCTTTTCTTTTAATTATTGATAGAAAAAAATCATACCTTTCACTAACTAAATATTAATCTTATACAAGGATTGATCTGGAAAAAGCTTAAATCTAATCTGGGTAGCGAGATAGGTATGTGGTTTGTTTTCTTCACATTCAATGCTACAAACAAGAAATAAACACTTGGCTAAAAATTTAGATTGAATGACCGATGTGAGAAACAGCAAAATATTGAGCGGTAGAGTACAAAGAGGGTCATGAATAGTACATGATACGAAATATTGAAAGCTACATAACAAGTTAGGAACACTAAATGTAAATTTACATTGTTCTCCAGATGCACTTTTAATTGAATTAGATTATTGTACTATAATCCACTTAAGCCTGGAGGCTTCCACGATGAAGATGAGTGGTGTAGCAGGGCACTAACAATGGATCTATGCCATGCAGTTCATGCTTCTTTGTATTTGCATGTCACCTATTGCCCAAAAAAAAATGTGTGAATATCAAAATTACATTCCTAAAATAAGAGTAGACTGGGCCTTTCACAAGATACATAATAATTAGAGATGCTTTCTCAAATAGCCTTTGTTTTGAGGTTGAAACTCTCCATTCTGAAAGTTGGAGTCAGAAAAATAGAACATGTTTTGGGAGAAGAAAACACTTTTTAAGGCTGGCCACCCAGAAAGTGAACCAATATGCATCGTATATTAAGCTTCTGTGATTGTTGAGATTCGTAGCTCTATTCTCTTTCATAAATAAGATTATGGAAGCATTTCTTGTCAATTCTTGACTGCGAATTTGCTCCAAGGAAAATCTCCAGCTTGGAAAATCTAACTTGGATGGATAACCCACTTTAAAGCTATCTAGACAATGCATCATTATGCTGATAAGGCTAGATGTTAACTATCTTGAAATATTAGGATCACTTCTTCCTTTTTATAGTATTTTGTGGTTGATTTGCAAACTTCTGCCAGCTACCATTTTGTTTCAAATTTACAGACCAGTGTCAATACTCAGCTTCAAATTCAGTGGAAAAAAATATGGACAGACTCAGATAGTTGTGGTGGATGTTGTTTTGGAATCAACAAGCAAATGTTCAAGCAAATACAGACCAGTTGAAAATGACTCACTTGAGGCCAGAGTAAATATTTGTATATAAAACTAGAATGTATTTAGTAGAAAATATATTTTGGTAAGAAAGTTGGAGAAACTGCACTAACTGAAAATGGTAAAACCCTGATTGGTGTAAAATTGAGTCATATGTAGGAAGTGTAAGATAAACGATTTTCTCTACCTAGAATTCCCTACCTGGCATTTTGCTGGGAAATGCTTTGCCAAATAACTTTTTGTGTGCATTTAAAAATTGTTTATTGCCCATCTGAAACCAGTTGGATTTGGAAGAAAGACAAAACAACGTCCACGAGGCAATTTCTCTATCTTCAAATTGATCATAATTAATTTGGGAATACAATACTCATACAATACATTTAGGAAATAATTCTGAGACCATGTAATAAATACATGTCATGATACACAACAGACATTAAAATGTATTCATTCTCTTAAATATGCCTAGTTAGGGTCTAGAAATATGTTTCTTTAAAGAATTTAATACATTTTAAAATTTACATCCATCTTTAATCAAAACTCTTCCAAGGACATATCAAATAAAACATGTTTACATGAATTTTTTGAGGCAAGAAAGTAAAACAAATGTGAAAATATGAAATGGAGCCAGATGTGAGATAGATATACATAGCATACTGATCTAGACACTTACTACTGGTCACCTCGTATTTGGTTTAAAATGAAATAATTCATTACACATGCATACAAATGTTTTAATAGCCCTATCCTTTCCACTATATTCTCTCTCTCTCTCTCTCTCTCTCTCTCTCTCTCTCACACACACACACACACATTGAAGAAGGGATCACTGTTTCTATTTATAGGTGAGTTATGACACAATCTGACCAGAAGTGAAATTTCAGGTTAAATCTCATGAATGAACTTAGCTGATGTAGAACTTGGTTATCAAGCTGAAGCGTTACCTGAGAGAAAAAGATCTTATGGAAGTTTCCAGAAAATGAAATGGTGGCATCTACGCACTGCTTTTAAGATTCTCTTTTACAAGAAAGTTATAATGAAATCAATATACATACCGCTTAAGGTGTTTTACGGTCTTAGTGAAAAAGAACAAACAAGGGGACACCTCATAGTATCATCTCAATGATACTATTTTCTGATACACTTTCAGATGGTTATTTCAAAATTAAAATAATTTTTTTCAAAATTAAAATAATTTTATAAGGCATAATATATCTCTAACTTTCAGACATAATTCAAATAAAGAAAGCCCTGGTTATTCACAATAGTAAGTAGGGAATCAGGATTATCAGCAGCAACACCTACCAGGAACATAGGGAATTACTTTGGTACCAAATGCACCCAATCCCACAAATAGGACAGAGAATAAATCTCATGGTAGGCTTTACGTGCGCAGCTCAACTAGGTAGACTATTTCTGAGCCAGATTAGATATTTATAGATAAAAATATAGTAGACTCTTGGGTGAGATGCCAGTGTGGATGTATGTACCTTATATGTATCCTTTCTTTAGACCTTCTTCTAAAGTAAGAGTGAAGAATTTTATTTTTAAAAGCCTATACCCACAAAGACTGAGAGTACAAGAAAAGAGACTTTGGAAACCATACTTACACTAGTGGCAAAGAACTTAACAGACCTAAGCAAACAGAATCTAAGCCTGTGTGAAGAATTCCAAGAATCCATTTGTCTTGGACGAGAATTCTCAAGGGCTCATGAATCAGAAGTCCTGGGCATGCAGGTTATATATTGCTGCCTGGCAAACAGCTCTAAAACATAGTAGTAGAAAACAATAACCATTTCATTATGCTCACAAATTCTGTGGATGAGGAATTCAGAAAGTGTGCAGTGAGGATGGCTGTTTTCTGTTCCATGTTGTCTGGGACCAAAAGGAGGATGACTTGAATGGCTGCAAGTCACAACAGCCAGGGCTAGAGAATCTGCTTTCAAGATGACTTCTTCACTTACAGCCTAATGACTGAGCTGGATTAGACAAAGACAGATTCAGCTTGGGTATTTGATTAGAATGTCTACAAATGGCCTCTTGAGTGTTCTCAAGGAAGTTCGACTTTTTTTATATGATTTAGGACTACAAGAGTGAATAGTTTTTTGCCAGCAGAATGGAAGCTGCAAAGCCTTTTGTGATCTAGACTAGGAAATCACATAGCTCTCAGATCTCTCATACTCTACTGGTTGAATCAATCACAAATCCACTCAGATTCAGAGAGAGCCTATGAGCTTCATCTCTCAGTGGGAGGCCTGCCATATCAGATACTTCTAAAAGTGGAAATGAGGGGACTGCTTTAAAAAAAAAAGGGGGGAGGGGATCTGGGCAGCCCCAGTGGCTCAGCAGTTTAGTGCCACCTTCAGTCCAGGGCCTGATCCTGCAGACCCAGGATCGAGTCCCACATGAGGCTCCTTGCATGGAGCCTGCTTCTCCCTCTGCCTGTGTCTCTGCCTCTCTCTCTCTCTCTGCCTCATGTCTCATGAGTAAGTAAAACCTTAAAAAAAAAAAAAAAAGATCTGTTTATGGAGAAGATAACTCTCCACTGTTCCACACGCTAGGATGTTGCCTCTCCCTTACTATAAAAAAAGAGTAGAGCTTTATTTTCTGGAAAGAGTAAAACATCTCTTCACTTGTCTAGAAAACATCAACACAATTAGGAACAAAGGTATGAGAGGGAAAACTGAAGATTAAGTAAATGCATATGCCCTGGATGCTGACATTCCTCCGCCCTCCCTTCCCCCTTAACTTCCAAAACACAGGGTGCAGTATATCCTCTCAGCAAGAGACACGAAGATTCTTTTCTGAGGAATCTAATCAGCCAAAGTTTGACATCAAAATTCCTCAGCTAAAAGGCTCATTTAAGTCATCCCACAGCAAAGCATACATTGCAAGCTCCACTTGTGACCTTCTCATCAATTGGTGTCCCAGTGTTATATATAAACAGGCAACCAATGATTACTGGATATTTGAGGAAATCCTTTAACATTAAAAGTAGAGGGAAAAAATAAAACATTAGACAAAAATGAAGGCTATGCATAGGAAAAAATAGTAAGTCACTAATATTCTTAGAGTGATGAGAACAGATTTTGCAGCTGTAATATGAGAACAGAAGAACACAGTAAAGATTTCTTCTGAGAACATAAAAGTTTGGGGAGATAAAATGGAAGTAATCACCTTGAAATAGAACAAAAGAACGAAGATAGAAAACTTAAAAAATATAAGGAAGTCAGAATATCAATTCAGGAAGTTTAACATCAAAACATAAGAGAAAAAGTGGAAGGAAACATTAATAAAATAGTTCAAGAAAACTCTCCCAGAAGGAAATAACTTCTCAGATTTAAAGGCCTTGTAAATGTCCACCCAGCAGATTAAAACTGGCATCCAACAAAGCCTACTTTCATATAAATCCAGAGTATTCAGAACAAGAAGTTTCTACAAGTTTATACAAGAGATCAGGAGTCATAATGCCTTTGGACCTCTCGCTAGGGACAGTGGAAGCCAGAAGGCAATGGAAGAATGCTTTCAATATTCTGAGAAAAATTCATTTTCAAACTTGAATTATACACACAGCCAAACTATCAATCAAATGTGAGAGAACAATAAAGTATTTTGACAGGCAAGGCCTCCAAATTTTACCTCCCGGTATCCTTTCTTAGAGCACACTACACAAAATAGAGTAATCCAGGAAGAAAGCCAGGGTTAGATAAAGCTCAAGATCCAAGCCTGGGGAGGCGATGAAGGGAAATTTCAGGATGCTAGATTGAGGCAGGGCCCAAGGTTCTGGAGAGAATTCTTTAGGAAGATGCACTCAGTAGAATGCCTGATGCATATGGGCTTTTGAGAGAATATATAGGCAATTGGCTAAAGGCTTTGAGGTGGATTATTTTAAAAATCATAGAAAATTAAACTAATAAGAAATAAGGCAATCACTAATCTCTCTCTGGAGAGAGATAAAAAAAATTGTTCAGGAAAATAAATGTCATCATCTCTTACCACATTGCTCAGCTGTAATTATAATTAAGATAGCATAATGTGAGCTTGGAAAATGATCTATACAAAATGACAATGTTCGGATATTATGAATGTGCATGTAGAGTATGGGAAGGAAGTCCAGGCTGTGGGGTTGAGAGAAGGAAAGGACAGATTTCTCGCTTCCATAGCAGGAGATCAATTTGTGGGTTTGCAACCTCCGGAGGTTTCCAGGTGTAAGATGAAACTGCCGTTACATGGAGGGCAGGAAGAGACTAAAGAAAGCCAGACTATTCCAGATTGGTAGGTGGCAGGTTTTAGTAAAAGCAAGGGAACTTTTGTGAAAGGATTGTCTTAGGCAGCCACAAAACAAATAGATCTCTGCACCGGCCTACCAAATCTTAAAAGTTCATATAGAGGCCTTAACTGAGTTAGATACATACACTGTCCAGGTCATCTCAATGGTACATTACTATCTCAAGGTTGTGTTCTTGGGGCAGCCTTTGGGAGCAGAGAAGACAAGCAGAACACACATTTCAGGAACAGGAAAGGGGGTAGAGGGCCTCCAAATGCCCAGGTCTGGGTTATGGGTCAATGGGTGGTCACATCATTTTGATGACATCCTTCATGACCACCCTCTTCCAAAATGTGCCCTGTGTAGTCAGCAAGGGGTTACACTCATAGGGAAGTGGCTCCTGTGGCAGTTATCTGGCTACACTGGAGGCAGATGCTATAGCAAAAATACAGGTACATGCAAGAGAAAGCATAGGTTAAGACAATAATTCCTCAAATCAGTGACAAATTTTTCCACCCAGAGCTGCATGATCTGAACCATTGATTTACCAAGTCCCCTTGAGGCAGATAGCTCAAGGCATTCACTTGGGTCTTCATGGGATTTGATAAAGATGGCAAGTTAACAGACTCATCAAGTATGAACACACAACTTTTTTTTTTTTAAGATTTTATTTGTTCATTCATAAGAGACAGAGAGAGAGAGAGAGAGAGAGAGAGAGAGGCAGAGACACAGGTAAAGGGAGAAGCAGGCTCCATGCAAGAAGCCCGATATGGGACTCGATCCTGGGTTTCCAGGATCACACCTCAGGCTGATGGCGGCACTAAAGCACTGAGCCACCCTGGCTGCCCTAACACACAACATTCTAGTTGAATAATGGCACAGGTGCCTCCTTTCATGGCGGTCGTCGTGACCAAGGGCCATTCTATTTTGGAGGACAGTTTTATTGTTTAGAGACATTTCAGTGTTCAGGAAAAACAGGTTTTCTTGGTTATCATTTAAGGCTCGCTGGGTGAATTTATTAAGGGCTTCTAGGTATGTTATGATATCCTCCAGGCCATTGGAGGGAGCAAAGACCGTGGGAAACAGAACCTGATCACCCGGCCTTGAGGAGAGGGAGGTGGGCAGCGTTAGGAACTTGATCTGGTTGTGTACACCATGCCAGATGGCTGGGACAGGCAGCACCATCAGGTGTGAGGAGAGGGACTGAGGATGGGATATGCCAGACCAGGGTGCCCACCTTCTCCCCTCTTTCAATGGTGCGTGCTCCCTTCCAGGTATAGTATATTTCAGCAGGTTCACCTGGCAGTAAGACAGAGGTCTCAGTGGAGATTGAGTCGTTCCCTCTCACCCAAAGGTGTAAAGTAGGTCACCTATACCCAAGGGGCATCACCTTGCAAATTCCAGTAGATAATTCCTTGCCTAGGCATGATGCATGTTCTCAGCAGCATCGTATGTTGATCTATGGTGAGTCGGACCAATGATTCTTTCCCAAGACTTCTACCCCTTTACAGTATTGGATGCCCCAGGTTGGTATATGGGGCAACATTCCTTAACAGTTGGGCATTCATTTGTGGTAAAGCCTGAGACAGTGACTCAGGACTTTAGTCCACACAGTCAAGGTGGTTTTACATGTTAGTTATTTACTCTGTTCCTTTAATATTTCATTTTTCTTTTGTACTAACCAAACTGTTGAGGATTACAGGGGAGAGAGAACTTGTATTCAATGTCATGTTCTTTCCCCCAGTCTTATACGTCATGACCTTTGACTGTGACCCCTGATCGCTGTTCCATGAGGGTATCTGTACATGCTGTTCAGCTTCTCTAATCCCCTAATGGTGGCAGCCTGGTTTGCACAGCAATAGGAAAAAGCTTGGGTTAAACCAGATGCAGTGTCCAACAAACCAGAACATGTTTAGAAACTTCATTTACAGGGAGGGGACCAATATAATCAATTTACTAATCCCTTATCAGTTGGGAACTCCAGTGGATGGCCCCTGATTCCTTTTGGCAGTTGTCCTGGACTCGTTTAGAGCACACAAGACATGCTGTTACTGCATTAATCAAGTCACTGTATTTCAAGGGCAGTCCAGGATTTTTGGCAATATGTCATTGCACCTGGACACTAGGATGGCCACTCTTTGTATGCACTCAGTCTGCTCTATCTACTGAAGGGTCATTTGCCAGGGCTCATATCCAAGGCAGGGCATCAGCTTCCTGATTGCCAGACAGTGTCTGTGTCTTATCTGGGATGTGCAAGACAGTGAAGACTGTCTCAGATTCTTGCAGATGGACTCAAATGTCTTTCCATATATTCTGACCATCTTGTCGATGACCTGCTCCTATACAACCTTACAGTATTTGAAGACATTAATGTAAATATCAAAACTATCATCTACAGGAGATCAACTGGTTGTGGTCTGGAGAAAAGGAAATAGAAGCAAGCAAGTAGGGGAGTGTCATATTTTGGTTTAAAAAATCCTTTTGAGGGCAACTGGGTGGCTCAATCGGTTAAGTGTCTGACTTTGGCTCAGATCATGGTGTTGGGGTCCTGGGATTGAGCCCTGCATTGAGCAACCTGCTCAGGAGGGAGGCTGCTTCTCCCTCTCCCTCTGTCCTCCCCACTGTGCTCTCAATCTCTCTTTCAAATAAATAAATAAATAAAATCTTTTAAAAAATCCTTTTCATTGTTTTAAATTATTCACAGCTATAATTTTGTTTGAAGTTAAGGCTAAAATTAAAGGTTTTAGATAAAAAGGGAAAAATATAATATCACCAGAGTGTGAGTTAGTAGGATGCCAAATAATAGTATCAAACATTTATTTTATGTATTCCAACTTTCTTTTAAATGTCTCACATCCTGTGGAATTCTTTGTTATAAACATATATTTTTAAAAAATATATTGCCCAAAGAACTGTTTTCACTCTAATAGTAAATGTGAGATTATCCAAGATATGTCTTCATGGGTGAGACTAAAATTAATGATATATCTCTAAGTAGATACCTCTGTAAGTAGATGCATTGTCAGACTTCAATCCTTTTAAAAAGTCATTTACTTAGTAGCAAATGCCAGTACTTCCAAATGCAAATGCACACTTTTTGTATTTATCTCATGCCAGCACGCTGAAGGAAACTGCTGGGTATGAAATCTTTGCCTGATGTCTCAACCAATTTAAAATTTTCAATATTCTATATAACTTGTAATTACCAGATACTTCTTAGTTAATTTTTAATAATTAGAAAAGGAGTGAAAAATATAGGAGAAAAAAATATGTGTAGGGGCATCTGGGTGGCTCAGTGGGTTAAGCTAAAGCATCTGCCTTCGGCTCAGGTCATGATCCCAGGGGCCTGGGATCCAGCCCCACATTGGGCTCTCGGCTCAGCGGGGAGCCTACTTCTTCTTCTGCCCCTCCTCCTGCTCATGCTCCCCCTCCAAATGAATAAATAAAATCTTTCTTAAAAGGTGTGTAAAATGGTAATGTAATGAGGCAAAATAGATTTCATTTTTAAGACAAAATTTTGTACTAACCTAACAATCACAACGTAAATGTTGAGGATTGGGCTCCTTTATTGGCTCTCATAATTACTGGGAAATTTTACATGATACGTAGGATACCCTTAGTCATTCTTGTTACAACCTAAAGGAGTGGAACAGATGTAGAGGGGCTGATTCAAAGGAAAGAGGTTTGTTTCCTTTAAAGATGACTATCAGTTACAAGAACATTATTGTCTCTAAAGGCAAAGGCATAAACTCTTAGTACCTTGAACATGGGAGGAATATTACATTTCAAAAACTATACTACAGAAATGACCCTGAAAAACTGTCTTACAAGAAGTATTGCATTTTAAAAAAGTATCCTACAGAAATGACCTGAAAAATTGTCTAAAGTGGAAACAGGCCGATACAAGCCAGCTATTTAAGTAAAAGCCACTGCCCTAAAGTGCTCATAGGAAAATGAGAAAGGATACACAAAAACAGAATCCCAATTAACCTCTAAGGACATAATAGATATATCTCATAATGGTAATACGAAATCCACTTTTTAAGTAAAATGTCTTGTTTCTAGCAAAAGAAAATGTGTTGTATATTAGATTTACCCTTTACCTCTAATTTAAAGAATACCACCATTTCTATCTTCTCTGTCATAATTACTCTCCTTGTTAACACCTCATAATGAGGAAAAGGCAAATTAGTTGTGTCATTATACCTTGCTGCTAAACAGAAGCAACACAGCCATTAATGACTTTAACATATGTTCATGTTTTCCTGGCCACTGGGAACTTCATTCATCTGTTTCTCCTTGAGGAGGCAAGACATGTCTGTTAATAACATGATTCTGAATTTCTTTCTCTGGGAGTCGATATTCAGACAAAATTTTCAGGTTCAACATTAGAGGTGAAGCAACTGAGAGATAAGGGGTCCACAAGGGATGAATGACTGGAGAAGCATCTGTTCCTCCCCTTTTCTCCCTGAGCCATATGCCTGCCTTCTCATAAACGAGCCCACTAGGTGGCGATATAAATATGTTACACTTCCAGAAGAAGGCATCTGACTCTAAAAATACAAAGCTCATAATTTTAACAAAAAACAGAGCATTAAGCAATACACTAAGTATTTTAACAATGACTGGAGATCATGAATTTTATCCTTAGATCTGAGAGTTCAGTGATTACCAGATAATTAGCTTAGTAATTTAAACTCCTCCCACCTCTCCCTCCCCAAAACCAAAAGATGTGCTTTTAATATTAGGTGAGCCATTTAGCTAATCGTTTCAATTCTCGACTTTTTTTCTTGTCAATTCAGTCTGGTCGTGGTCAAGTTACTTAACCTCTTCATATATCATTTTTTTTTGTCCAGCCATCTAATGTGAGGAAGCACTAATAAAATGATTATAAAACACTTTGCAAATTTTAGTGCCAAAGACAACTACGCTGCTTTGAAGTCACCAGAAGTGTGACAAGTGTTCAGACAAGTACATAATTAAACTGTCCAAACTGCATTAGCTATTGATGGCATTTAACTAGGGCTGACTGTTCCTATCAAACTATGAATTGAAATTACAGCGGCCTCTGCAGGTCTCCAGACTTCTCTAGACTCGGAGAACTACGAATAGACTTTGGTGTCTGAAAGTTCACGTCTATCTTTAATGACAATAATGAAAAATACCATCAGATTGAAATCCCTTCTGTTTCTCCTCTTGTTTTTCACAGAAGAAATGGTATCCCTGTTAATTATCTTCAAGGAAGATGTTGACGGGCATTAGACATAACGACAAATCTATAGCACTACAGTGCAGGATGGAAAGTTTTTGTAACCTTAACATCCCAGTTTTTTCCACTCCATAAACATAACTGAGGTGGCATTAATACTCGTGCCTGAGTTTCACTGAAACCGATCTCCCACCTGCTCATTCGGGGATGTTATTATTCCACAAGTGTTTCTGAGAGTCCTTGAGAGGTGACTTCAATGTATCCTATACTGAGCCTGGTTATCACTCACCATCCCCAGTAGCTGAGTCAGATCCCCGAAGCTGCTAGAATCCTGGCAGCACCACAAAGGGAGCACGAGCACCGAAACAGACCTGCTTTGTTTCCTCTCAGCTGCTGACCCTCGTCAAGAAAAGTAGATCTATCACTTCAATTATTAACAACAAAGGGAATCTAATGTAAGGGAGGGGCTCCTTAGGTGACATAAGGGCTGAGAATCCAACAAGGGACCATGAACAACCCTAAGATTAGCAAGAACAAGAAGTTAGTGTACGTCTAAATGGAGGCAGGAGAAAGAAGCTAAGAAGTGAAAACTGCAACCACAGGAGCCTCCGTCAGGAGCTGGATCCATGGAAGAGTACAGCCACTGCTCAAGAATCTTCCAGAAGCAGAGTCGAAGTAGAGAAACACCCAAGCTTCTTTGTCTACCTCTAACCTCCCCCCTAGTTGTTTTCATTGTCTTAACCCAGCTGAGAGCTAGCTGACTCAGAAGCTGGCAGGGGTGCCGCAATCCAGAGCAGAGCAGATCGAGGGTGAAAAATGAACAGGAAGGCAAATTGGTGCAAGATGTGGACAAGAAGATTGGCTGCTGTTGCTGGATTGATGCTAGTGGCTCTTCAGCTGCTGGCTTGGACAACTCTGCTGGCTGACAGCTGCTTTGTGTCACCCACTCTGCTCGTGGTGTGAGTCTCATGCCCTACTTGTAGAGCAGGAGTTGCTAAACTTTTTCTGGAAAGAGCCTCATAGTAACTATTTTGGATTTAGCAAACCGTTCACAACTGTTGGGTTCTTCTCTGTAGCACCGAAGCATCCATAGGCAGTAGGTAAACCAATGAACAAGATTGTGTTACAATGCAACTTTATAAAAACAGGTGTGTCCAGAGTTTTGCTAAGCTGCTCCATGGTATTGCTGCCTCGGCATGAATTTTGTCTGGCCGAGTGGCCTGTGAGAATTTAAGTGGACACTAGTGCTCCATGCAACTTCGTGCCCTGCAAAAAGCCCGCAGAATCATAAGCAAAAAGCAAACAGCTCCTGATATGACTCCCCCATAAACCCTTGTGAGCCACAGTCCCTCACAGCCCTTTCCCAACATATACACTCCTTTCATAAGACCCTGTGACGCTTACCAAAACTGCTCTTTTTGGTCTGAATTGATCAGTCTGGCCATAGTAGGAAGCCCAAAGCACTCCTCCTACAAACCTTAATAAAGGCATGTGCCCCAGGCTCTTTCTTTTTCTCCACTCTGCCTTGACCTCTCCACGCGAGCCCTCCAGGTTTGCCCATACTTCTTCTAAGGACTTGCGAGTAATAAATCTCTTTATTTCAATTTCTCTTACGGTCTTTTGTTGAAGGAGGCTCACCATCCAGCATCCCATTTCTACTTAACAAATATTAACAAAGTCGTAATAACTGGTGTTGAGCTGATTGGTAGAGTCATGCTTGCAGTTGACCTGGGGAAATAAATGCCTTTTAGCTGTAAATAGCTGACTACCTGGCTCTCCCAGGTGGACCATTCTACATGGAAGGGGTCCACTGCTTGCTGGCATTCC
This sequence comes from Canis aureus, assembly GCF_053574225.1. Taxonomy (NCBI): domain Eukaryota; kingdom Metazoa; phylum Chordata; class Mammalia; order Carnivora; family Canidae; genus Canis; species Canis aureus. Next base: position 12,176,193 of record NC_135646.1, on the reverse strand, counting down.
TCTGTGCTACTTTGTGCTGCAGCGTACTGTCTATGCACAGCACCCCATAGCTTCCCATCCCAAAGTGCAGCTGCTAAGAAAGCCACCAGAGTCCTCCAGAACCTCCGAACTCTGCACACTGTGGTGCTGCAGATGTGTCTTCCACCTGCTAACACCTCATGGGAGGTAAATTTTCCCAGTGTGTGCTAGACTTTCTGGTGTGATGTTCTAACTAAGCACAGCCCCTGGAGCTGACCATTAGCCAAACTGGCTAAGATCTGTACAAGGTCCCATTGAATTAGTCAACAGCCTGGAACATGCAAATGGCAACTCCTACTCAAGGGTGGGCCACCAAATAAACATTTAGGACAGTGCCTTTGGAAGGAGAAGAGGAAGACTCCCCTTCCCTGACTGGTGCAGGTGGCACCAGGACTCTGAGTTCTAACCTGTCTGCTAAGGGAACCCTTGCTGCAGAAGCTTAGGCTCCTGGCAAAGGCAACTGCAGCCTGTGCCCACAGTCCCTCTGTTGTCACACACCTTGCTGTTGTCACACTGTATCTTCATATTCTTGGAGATGTTATGGGTCCCACATGTAGTAGCACAAGATCTAATGGCCTGATTTCCACAGCGTGAGCACCTATTGCTAGTACCTCTTAAAACACCCAAAGAAATTAACAAGCTCTTCACTGAATGTAGACCACCCATAGACATGGCCTAGGAGCTCTCAGCACTGTAGAGCACCAACTGCCAAACCGCTACAGGGGTTTAGGGCCCATTGCGATGGTCAGGCCACCACTGCACTGGTAGAAGCCGACCCTAATGCCAGCGAGGTCGGTTTGACTCCCTGGAGAATGAAGCCACTGTCTAGGAGTCCAGCCATCGGGGGCATCCACTTCAGATCTTTCCAGTAACATTTTGTAAGGTCAAATCAGCAGCGGGGGATAATAGAAAATTAAAACCTCAAATGCAAGAATCTAAGTATCTCAAGATTCAAAACATTGTAAAAAAGCTTTGTATAGCAAGAGAGAAAAAAAGGAGTCAACCGGTTATTGAGAGTGTTTAATACCTGCTGAGCTACTACTACTCACTGCCACAGAAATGAGACAATTAACCAGCATTTCCAAAGACTCCCAAATGCATAACGTTAAAAAAAGAAGAAAGAAGAAGAAAGAAAGAAAGAAAGAAAGAAAGAAAGAAAGAAAGAAAGAAAGAAAGAAAGAAAGAAAGAAAGAAAAGAACCAAAAAACCAAGATCTGGCTGCTGCTATCAGCAGACTTGGGCCAGGCTCACCACACCTTCAAGGAAACCATAAATGACTTCTTGCTCCAAAGCAACCACACTCCACCCCTAGTCAGTATTAGGTTCTTAGCCCCTCAAGGAGGCCCCACAAGTTAGTAAAATGCAAATGCAGGAAAGCCCACCGTATCAGTCCATCCTGAGCCAAATATAGTCAGGATTTAACACAAGCCAGACATGCCTACCCTTTATGGATCTCTAGCGGGACGGCCACCCTCCCATGGGTGGGCTTCTACTGTCCTTACACACACCAATGCCTGGGAAGACATCTCACCTTGACCCCAGATACGGCACTCTGTGGGTAAGCATCAGACTCCCCTACAGGGGCTCAGAAACACCTGAATTCCATGCTTTTAAAGCATATTTTTTTTTAAATTTTTTTAAAAAAAATTTAAAATTTTAGAAAATTTAAATTAAATTAAATTAAATTAATTAATTTCTTTATTTATTTTAAATTAAAAAAATTTTTAAAAATTTTTAAAAAAATTTGTCAATCATCCCATTCATATTGTGATCTAGTTTGTAAACAAACCACTCTGAGGACTTGTTCTGGAGACAGAGAAGCAAGGTTTTGGATGAACCAGTAGTTGGGGTACAGTGGAGGGGATTTAGTTGCATTCAGTTATTGGCAGCATGCTTGGTGGTGGACTGGGCTGATCCTTTCAGCAAAATCAGGGAAGTTTCAGCTTGGAAATCCTAGAGAGAATCCTGCAACCAATCAGATTCAGTACAAGATGTTGGAGAAGCAGTAAAAAGTTGAGAGAAAAGAAGAAAGAAAAATGGATCTAGAGATCCACAAAATGGGCTGATGACACTTACTACAAATTTGGTGTAGATAGATCATGTTTTTTTGTTTTGTTTTGTTTTGTTTTTTATAGATCCTATCAAGAAAGACAAACAAACCCTTCAGGATAGGTATTTTGCCCTTTGGGCATTCTACAGAAAACAGAATAGAACATTCTAACTTCTTAGCAGGGATTTAGGTTACAACCACGCATGACCTTATAAATACAGATACTCACATTGGAGTGCATAGGCCAGATTCCTCGGGGGCTGGTCAGTGTGACTCAGCTCCCCTATGTTGCATCTGCTAACAAAACTGGGATTTTCTGGAAATGGTGCTTGACCTGTGGGCGTGGCCAGCTGTCTTCATCCAGGTGCTTTCTTCCCACACTGAGCAGCATCACATTTCCACTTGAATAGGTCAAGTTAAAAATCTGAAGGTGTAGCAATAAGGTGTATTCAATAAGACAAGTTTCAGAGAGCAAATCCGGTGGCAGACGTTTGATAAACACAGGAATCTAAGCACGGAAGGCAGGAGGTGGGGTGGGAGGAGTATATACGAATACAAACAGCACAGAAGCTAGAAAGGTAGGATACAGAAGAGCTCAGTTCACCTGTTATATTGAACGAAATGAACCAGGAAAACTGTGAATGAGGCTGTAAATGCAGGTCAGGATTTGGGAGAATTTTATTAGCCACTAGAGTTATATACTCTTCTATATCTTGGTATTACTGGGTTTTCTTCACAGTAATACACACTTTAAATTTTTCCCCAACCACATCAAGGCAGTATTCTGAACAGTAGTTGCTCCTACTTCAGGAGTCATAGTTTTTACTTTTATTTTTATTTTGGTGAAGTCAACAGTTTCTACAGAGTACCCTAAAGCTATTTTTAAAGACCCATCTTTGATGGTGTACATTTTAACACTTTACTGTTTTCTCTTGTTAGATATGGAGGAAACAGGCCATATTTGAATGTAAAACAGAGTGACATAGATAGCAAAAAAATAAAAAAATAAAAAATGTTGATTGTGTTCTTTAGTTTTTCCTTCCGGAAATGGCAAACGCATAGCTTTCATGGTCTGGACTTGCTTTTTAAATATGGAATGTATGACCTTTTACCTAGTGTCATGCTACACAATCTTTGATTCTGAGGTTGGAAGGGATAGTCCCTCTAGTCCTACTTTCATCACGGGAGCAGGAATCGGCTCATCGTAATCTCTGAGAGAAGCACAGACAGCTTCTGCTACAAATGCCTGAGGAGATAAGGACCCCGCAGTTTCACAAGATCACTCTATACTGCCTTGTCTAGAAAGCTAGAAAGTTCCATTTTATATTGATCGGCAATCTGCTTACTCATAGCTAATGTGCCTCTCTCTCTCAGTTACATTTATGGAACTCCCCAGAATAATTCATCTTTTACCCCAAAGCCCTTCACATATTAAGGCAGTACCACCGTATAGGACTTGTTGAACCGCCCTTTCAGAAACTCTTAGAAATACATAATCTGGGGAAACATTTCAAAACTGCATCTTAACCAAACTCAGTGTTTATAAAGAAGCACATGTTAGATTCCAATCAGATCTACTATTTAAATTGAAGCTAACTTACATATTTATATATATTTTAAATGTTGCTGTATCATTTTTTTTCCAACATGCGTTTTTCTTGAATCAGTGCACTGCTCACTTACACAGCTCCTCCATCCAATGTGAGGTTGCTTTGCAGTTAATGTCACTGGGGAGATGTAGGTGGAGAGAGAAAAGAGGAGGAAATAATAGATCCAACGCTGTATTTTGTTGAATTTCACATGCCATTGGTTACAAGGTACACCTTTATTTTATGGACCACTATGGATAGATGAATTATGATATTTATTAGAGATACGATGAAGTTAAGTGGAGGCTGAACCTCACTGTTGCCTCTCTTCCTTTTCTTTCTTTCTTTCTTTCTTTCTTTCTTTCTTTCTTTCTTTCTTTCTTTTTTTTCTAAACATTTTATTTATTTTGAGAGAGTGAGACAGCACATCCAAGGAAGGGGAGGGGCAGAGGCAGAGGGAGAGAATCTCAAGCTGACTCCATGTTGAGCTGTGGAGCCCAGTGGGATAGATCTCAGGACCCTGAGCCGAAATCAAGAGTTGGAAGCTAAACTGACTGAGCCACTCAGGCACCCCTCTTCCTGTTCTGTTTTGAGGGTAGGGATGGCTGAGGACAAGAGCAGGACCACAGGAGTGACTATTTTTCTATATACTTATGTTACAGCTAATACTCAAATAATGAGAGTGACTAGGGATATGGAGTGAGGGACAACATAAATATGTTCCGTATTAAAAAATATATATATCATCATTTGAAGGTGCCTAACAGCCTAGAGAGGTCTCTGTGGATGACAGCAGTTTTCCTATTTCTTTATCTTAGGGCTCTCTGGCACATAAACACCAAGTGTGTGGATGTCATTTATTAAAGTTTATCAATTGCATGTCACTTTATGTTAAGGTTATTTCTTCTTATTATTATCTTTGATGTTATGAGAAACAATCATGGCAGGATGAAAAATACACTGAGAGCTATGGGATAGGGTGGGGGAATCGGAGACAGGAAGAAGTGATGCAACAGAGGCATCGTTGCCATACCTGTGCTTCATTGTATGTTAATCAATGTCTTCCTTAAAATACCAAATTAAAAGAACAAGTCAACAATCCGACACATAGGAAGTGGTAACGAAAATTAGAACAAAAAAGAAGGCTGTGTAAGTGGAAAGATTTGCCATTGACAGTAGTAGAGGCTAATGTTTTTAAATGGTCTGTGGCTATGGACATTGGGTACATAAACCCAGCAATAAATAGTTTTATTAATAAAAAATTAGGCCTGGGTTAGTTTAACAGGCATCCCATCCACGCTGAAGTTCAGGGGAGGGAATTTTACTACAGAAAATTCCTTAGAGAGAATAAAGACTGAATTTATACTGTAAACAATAACAACAATAACAAACAGCTCAAGCTGGGAGAGCTACAAGCTACAATGGTCTACTGATCCTTGGCTCTAGTAAATAAACCAGATCTTCTGAAACTTTCTCAATTCTTTAGAAGACATGAATGTTTTACTTCACTTGTTTCTAAAATTTAACATAGTTCAAGGCTCTATCATTTGGCAGTTAGACTCTAACATCAATTATTGGCAGAGAGTGCTATTTGTAGCTATTGTCAACTTGCCACTGAAGCCTATGTGTGAAATGCGATTCTTTTCTTTCCCTAAATATTCAGAGGAATTGAAGTGCTATTATTCAATTCTCTCTCATCTCTATTAGCTAGACAAGAAAATCATTTTATTGAATTATAGTTACACACGTGGCAAAAAAATATTTTTCTGGATTACGAGAAGGGAAATGTAATATGAAGAGCAGAGGAAAGCTGTAGTTTAGACAGGACATTCTTTCCCCAATATAACCCCATCTAGACAATAGTATATTGATTATAAAACTGCTCTACTCTTTTTCTCCATTTCCTTGTTCTTTGCAACATCTTTGCAGCTTCTCCCATCAAGAAGAGTTTTTTTTGTTTGTTTGTTTTTGTTTTTTACCTCTGAAAATGAGATGGCCTTTTAACTCGACCTGGCCAAAAAAAGTGATGGAAGTTGATGTGGGAAAGATGTTAGGGTTTGAAGCCAATGGCCAAGAAAGAATTCTTGAGATGTCTTTGGTGCAAAAACGTGGTTTTATTAAAGCACAGGGACAGGACCCCTGGGCAGAAAGAGCTGCACCAGGGTCATGAGGAGTGGTCCATTCTATACTTTCAAGTTGGGAGGGGGTTAGCGAGAGAGAGCATAAGTCTCTAAGGAATTTTGGAAGCAAGGTTTCCAGGGCCTTGATGGGGTAGCTATTGTCGGGAAAAAGTCATTTATTACTGTCTGATAAACCCTTAGTCTTGAGACCCTTCAGATGTTTATCAGTGGGTCATATACTTGGGGGATGATCGCCAACATATATCTTGTTAGGGGGTGGGCGATAAAGGAAGTTTCCAAAGGAACTTTTATCTTGTTAAAGCCCAAGACTTGTTGGGCTGAGATTGCCTCTTGCCTTTAACAAGGTATTAACATTGAGGCAGTTGAGTCCCTAGAGGAAATGTCACTCTGCCTGTTTCAAGGACTTGACAATGGGCTGTAAGTAGTAAGGAAATTTAATAATTTTTCTCTTGCCTTTTCTCTTGCCTTTAATAATTTTTCTCTTGTTCCCACATCACTTGTGATGGTGTTCCAGTTTGCAAGCATGGACTTCAAAACACCTTGTCTCTCCCCCTTTCTCTCTCCCACTCTCTAGCAAACACATCCCTCAACCAATCAAATAAACCCAAGCTGGTCTGGTGGAGGATGAGAAACCATGTGGAGCAGAGGCCATAAAATTGAGGTCATTCTAGATGACTGGCCCTGAGCCAGCCCATCAGCTGACCCAGATGCATAATAAATCCAGCCAGTTGAGATCTGTTGAATCTGGCCTAAATTAGCAGGACTTCCTAGCCAATCCACAGACCCATGAGCTAAAATAAGACTTTATTACCATATGTCACTGAGGTTTTGTGGTTGTTTATAATGTAACATTACTGTGGCAAAAGATAATTTACCTAGGGGTGTTTCTAAATTCGAGCTTTTCTTCCTTTCTCAACTCCCATAAATCGATGGACACTGACAAATGTCAGTAGGTGGAAGCATTTACTTTCCTCCAGTCTAGTGCAAAACTTCTAGAAGTTCCCAAGGGAATTGTGTTATTACTTATATTTTTCTCACCTGCCTTGCTACTAGTTGTCCAACATCCTTTTTTCTGTTTATCTGAGAAAAAAAAAAAAAAAAAAAAACTTGAAAAAGTCAATCTCTGGAATCCTGAGCTTTTTTAAATTTATCTACCCACTAAATTGCCAGAGCATATAAGCCCTCTCCTTAGGTTCTCCTGTCAACCTGTTTAAGATCCTTTACCAACCTCATTCACTTGAAGGAAGAAAGGACTGAAAAGGCCTAAAGCTCTATGGAAAGAGTTGATTTTTTTTTGAAAGAATTGAATTTTAATAGAGCTCAAAGCCTTACCTTAAATGGTAACCTTAGGTCATTTGCATCGGAATCATCCCGGAGAACTAACAGATTCAGCATACTCTCACCCAGACTTCTCACAACAGTCACAGAATTTGGGCAGAAGTGGACACAGTTGCATGTCACAGCAATTTTGTTTGTTTTTGTTTAATGTCATTTTCTACTGCTGAAGTTATTTTAAAAGCTCAGACAGCAGCCGGCTCCCTCATTTTAACAAAAGGGAACTTTTGTTTGCAGTCGGGGATCCATCAAGAAAAAAGAAACTACTTTATGTATTCCAATATACTGGTTTATATTTGGATGTAGAATTAGAAAAAAAAAATTGGGAATTGCTCAAATAATGTAAGAGCCTAAGAAACAGAATTTAGGAAAGCTGTCACCAGCAATTCTAGTGTGCAGCACCTAAGCAACCAGTTCTTAAGGAGTTAACCTCAACTTTTCTTCAAATGTGACCTCTGACACCAGCCCACATGTCTGTTCACCACTGTCTCTGGAGATTAATGGTTTATCATTACTTTTACTTTCCAGATTACTTGCAAGTGTCTCTTGTTAGCTGACTCTAACTAGAAACTGATGGAGAAGGGATTCTAGGAAATGTAGTACCCAGCTTCCCCTCTGAGATGCAGACATATCTTACGGGGCTGTAGAAGGCTAGAATATGTGTAAAATGTAAATATTATTTGGCTTTAAGTGTTGAGCATTAAACCAGGGAAAGATATTGAGTTGGGCATTTCTATCATACTCTAGAGGTGTCAACAATTTGGTCTTCATAAGGGGTTGAGGCAATTTCTATCTTTCATTAAATGTTAAATTTTCCCTTGAAATGTTGGCAAATTTTACATCTTATTTCTAATTATGCAATCTGAAATATTAAATTTCCTTACTACTTTCAGCCCATTAACAAGTCCTTGAAACAGGCAGAGTGACATTTCCTCTAGGGACTCAACTGCCTCAATGTTAATACCTTGCTAAAGGCAAGAGGCAATCTCAGCCCAACAAGTCTTGGGCTTGTTAAAGCCCAACTTTAACATATAAAATTCCTTTGGAAACTTCCTTTATTGCTACCCCCACCCCTCCACAAGATACATGTTGGCGATCATCCCCCAAGTATATGACCCACTGATAAACATCTGAAGGGTCTCATGACTAAGGGTTTATCAGACAGCAATAAATGACTTTTTCCCAACAATAGCTACCCCATCAAGGCCCTGGAAACCTTGCTTCCAAAATTCCTTAGAGACTTATGCTCTCTCTCGCTAACCCCCTCCCAACTTGAAAGTATAGAATGGACCACTCCTCATGACCCTGGTGCAGCTCTTTCTGCCCAGGGGTCCTGTCCCTGTGCTTTAATAAAACCACGTTTTTGCACCAAAGACATCTCAAGAATTCTTTCTTGGCTGTGGAATCTGAACCCTAACATCTTTCCTGTATCAATATCTTCCTAAATTTTTACGAGATGATATGCAAAACATTTGACCTTCTCTTACTGATTTCATGGAAAATATTTCTTTTTTTTTAATAGAAAATATTTCTAATCTTATTTTTATCATTAGAGCTTATTCTCATAGAACTGCTGGCATTAACACTACTATTTTACTCATTGAACATGATGGAATTAATACTCTTTGTAAAATCCTTTAAAGATATGACTAAATACAACAATACCCTAGAGATAGTAAACAACAAAACTGACACATGTGACTGTTAATAAGGTGGGATGGTGAGCAGATAGCACAGGTTTTTACCCTGGGAGTTAGCTGTGGAAGTCAGTCAGTTCAAAGTTCATGAGCAAAGAACAATCTGTATGTATCTGAATTTCCATCCCAAGCAAAAATGAAGGTCAGATGAAAAATGAAGGCAGGGAATGAAGAGCTTATATGCGCCAAGAATTTTATTAAATTCTCGCAACAAACCAGTGAGGTGAGTTGTCCCCATTCTATACATGTTGGAGTTGAGGGTCAGAGATGATAAATAATTGAAGTCAAACAGCTGATAAAAGAAAAAGGCTGAATTAAAATCTCTAGCTTCTGACTCCAAACTGTGTGCTTTTCCTACTTCATCTCTCTGCCTCCATACATTAATTTTCCAGCATGGAAAGTTCTTCTATTTTACAGCCAGGTGAATATGGCACTGTTTTCTGCATTGCTGTTGTCTTTTTAGCCTCCACTATGGATAGTCAAGTTGGGAGGAAGGACATGCTTCATATATTATGTCTCTTACTTTCCTCTCTTGGGTTTTTTCATATTTTTTGGTTACCAGTGGTGACAAATAAAAGCATATCTTACTTTATTGTGGATGACGTTTTTTGTTTCAGTTCTCCCAGTGTCTATTGGTTTTCCTACCAGCACATCAGTTTCTTCTTTCTTTCTCTATGTAGTCTAGGTGGAGTGTTAAAACCAGTGTTTGCCTTCCACTATGGAAGCTGAAGTGGCAGGGTTAGCGCATGTTAGCGCATGTCAGCATGGCTGCGGGGCTGAAGATTGACCAATCAAATACTCTCCTCCAGATCCCTGATTTTTGATTAAGGAATGGAAGGCACAGAGATAATTTGGAGATGGTGTGATTCAATGGCAGTCTGCTTCTGCTATAAAATTATTTCTGTAGTTCCTGCTTCAGTGCAGCTTTAGTTTCCATCAGTTTCCAAAAAAAAAAAAAAAAAAAAAAACCAAACTTCCTTTAAAATTTGTGACTATAAACTGTCACTATGCTTACTTTTCTTATTGAAGTTGGCCGTTTTCAATTTCTATAGTTTGCAGTTTAAGAGTCCAAACTAATATAGTCATCTTTCTAATTATTCATTCGTTCATTTGCCTTACCTCGTACGTAGGATGTAAATCATGAGTATTAAAAATAAATGAGAAAAACTGGAAAGGAAATTACTTTTACTAGTGAATTGTCTTATATTTATTGTGTAATTTGTAAAATAATCAGGAAAGTTTTCAGTCGTTAATAGAAAAAAATGTATTGTGCTTGAAAATCATGGAATAAAATGAAAGAAAGAAATGGGGATAAAAAAAAGAAGACAGTTTTTAGAATAGGCACTACACACAAAGTGCAAGCACACTTTTAGTGAATTGATGGTGTACATGTTGCTATGATTTATAAAAGGGTGCCTCGACTTTGACTAAGAACTTTCTGGACATCTAAACAGGAAGAAAATGTTACCAGTTGTGCACGTTGAATATTCTTAAGTTAAAAACTACGCATTTGCTCAGAAGGAATATTATTGCTCATACTGATCCAGAGGAAAAAAATCTGGTCTCTTGTTTTCTCACGTAAGAACTGTCCAAAATGCAGCAAATAGTGTCTGCAAACACACCCCTGGAGGAAACACTACAGCATGGTTCACAGACTGTTTTTAACATTCTTCGGTGTAAGTCAATTGCATCACGCCAAAGTGAATTCACTGAAAGCAGTTTGACCTGAAAGCAGGTCAAAAATGATATGACCCAGGTATGTAACTCTCTGTAGGTCTGTTGTTTTAACCATAGGGAGAGCTTATGATATTTAGAGAAATGGGTAGGTGGCTGACATTTAAGAACTCTTTCAAAACTATGTTTCCCTAAAGTATTGCTGAGAAATGAACTTAAGGGCACCCTCTTTAGCAATTATCTGCTGGGCAGCTATTCTATGTAGACTGTGGAGCAGATGGTTAATCTAGCCGTTGTTAAATAGAGTAACAAAAGACAGAAGGATAAATAGAAATTATTTCTCTGCTTGGAGAAAGGGAGAAGCATGCACCGGGAAGAGTCAAGTTTATCCTTAAGGAATTATTATGAGACTTAAAATGAAAGAATAAAGATATCATTAAAAGTAACGCCTTAGGGACAAAAATGGTGGTAGAAGTAAGAAATTAGTTAAATAGCTTCCTCTTTGGAACAAATATACAATTAGTTATACAGCACATTGTCTAATCAAAGCAAGAAAGTTTTGAGAAACTTCAAACAAAAAAATTAACTAATTTTTAAATGCATAAATAGCGACTTGAGAGAAAATTAGAGAACATTTAAGACTTATATTAAAATAGCACTTTAAAAATCTTCACTAAAATGATTTTCTAAAAATATAATTTTTCAAATCTGACCATAAGAAATTATAAACAGAAGAGTAACCTGGAAATTGCTATATAATGAGTGCTTGTGCCTTTTCAAAATTCATGTTGAAGCCTAAACTCCTATTGTGATAGTATTTGGAAGTGAGGACTTGGGGAGATTATGAGGACTTTGGTAGATCCCTCATGTGTAGGAATAATGACTCTACAAGAGAGGAGGCCAGAAAGATGATCTTTCTTTCTCTGCTCTCTGCTATGTGAGGATAAAATAAAAGATAGCCATCTGCACACCAGGAAGTGTGTTTTCACCAGAACATGACCATATTGGCACTCTGATCTTGGGCTTCATAGCCTCCAGAACTGTGAGAAATAGTTTGTTTAAGCTAATCAGTTTATGGTATATTTAGTACAGTGGCCCAAATTGACTGAGACAGAAACTGAATAGAGAAATTTAAAAAATAATTGACTTAAACTTAACCATATCAACAATTACACCAAAGTTAACCAATACTCTGCGGGAGGCAAAATAATAGTCTTCAAAGATGTATATGCCTAATCCTGAGAACCTGTGATTATGTTACCTTACTTAGCAAAGGAGATGTTGAAGATAATATTAAATTATGGATCTTGAAATGTGGAAATTATTTTAGATTATCTGGGGTGAACCAGTATAATCACATGAGCCTTTAAGAATGGAGAATCTTTCTCAGTTACAGTCAGAGAAAAAGATGTGATTCTAAAATTAAAATCAAAGAAATGCTATATTGTTAACTCTCAGAATGGAGAAATAAGATTGTGAGACAACAAATGTAGGTACAATCTAGAATCTGGAAAAAAGCATGAAAACAGATTCTCCCCTAGAGTTGCCTAAAAGGAACACAGCCCTGATAACACTTTTATTTTTGCTCAGTGAGACCTGTATTGGTCGCCTATCTTCTAGAACTGTAGAATAATAAATCTGTGATGTTTAAACCTTTAACTTTGTGGTAATTTGTTATAACAGCAATTAAAAAACTAATATATATATATATATATATATATATATATATATATAGTAGAGATTTTCAGTCTGGATTAAAAATAATAACAAAAACATGTTATTTAGAATAAAGATATGCTTATGTAAATACAAGAATACTGATAGATGAAGTAAAAAAAATAGAAAGAGATATACCATACACAAAAAAAATTACCTACAAGAAGGCTGATTTGGCTATGACTATAATCATAGTTGTGAATTTAAAATGTCTTTCTCAAAAATTAATCAAAACAAAAATATCAAGACAAAATATCAGGAAGTTATTAAAATACTTGGGAAACTCTACTAAAGAGGTTGGCCAAATTCACATTTATAACTATATAAACCAATTACAATATATGAATTATTTTTAAGTATTCATAAAATATTCACCAAAAGAGCATGCTGGGTCACAAAACAAATATCAATGAATTTCATAAAATTGACATTATATGGAGTATGTTCTCTTACTACCAAAAATTAAAGAGAAATCATGAATAAAAAAGATAATTAGAAAAATACCCATCTGATTTAAAACTAAGCAGTACATGTCTAGATAATCCATTTCCCAAAGATGAAATAACAATGAAAACAGAAAAGATTACGAATGAAATAATATCTACACACATATTGATGTTTCTAGGATGCAGCTAAGGCAATGCTTATAGGGAATTCTTTTTTAGCTATAAATCTATGTATTAGAAAAGAAGCCCTTTAAAGCCAATTATTTAAGTTTTAATATCAAGAAACTAAAAAAAAAAAAAAAAAAGCAAAGAAATCCAAGTAAACCAACAGAAATAATGAAAATAAGGACAGAAATAGATAAAATAAGACAGAGACAATACAATAGTTCTTTCTTTGTAAGGACTGATAACAGATTGTAAAACCTTATCAGAAGCATTAAGAATGTGGAAAAATAGAAAAATCAGAAATGATAGAAACTCACCACTTACAGTCATAAAAGGATGAGATGATATAAATAAATCATGTCAAAAAACTCACAACTAATTTGAAAATGTGCAAATACCTTAGAAGATGCAACATACTGAAATTGGCACAAGATGAAAAAATCTGAATAGCCCAATGTTTACTAAATGCTTTTATATATTTCATCAGTAGTTCAAAAAATTCTCCTCTCAAAACAAACAAAACTCCAGACTCAGATGAATTTACTGGTGAATTCTACCAAATATTTTAGAAAAATAACTACCATTCTATCACAAAATGTTTCAGAACACAAAGAAAGAGAAATATTTCCCACTTCTTTTAATATGTTCAGTAAATTACTAATACCTAGATCTGTGAAGCATATTACATGAAAAGAAATTTACAAGTCCATGTACCATATGAACATGAATGAAAAATGTACTAATCAAAAATATTAACCAAAGTACTAGCAATTAGGATTTAGTGGTACCTTAAAAGCATAAATTATCATCACCAAGAGTTTGTTTCAGAATTACAATCTGGGTTTAACTTTATTTATTTATTTTTTTGGGGGGGTTTAACTTTAAAAATATAATTAATGTAATTTACCTTGGTGACATAATAAAGGAAGAAAAACATTGATTTTCTTAGATATATAGGAAGTATCAATTAAGTTTAGCAACTTCCACTAAAAAAATTTCTTGGCAAACTAGAAATAGACGGAACCTTCTTCAATTTAATAAAGAGTATTTACAAAAATCCTATAGGTAACATCACACTTGGGATCCCTGGGAGGCTCAGTGGTTTAGCACCTGCCTTTGGCCCAGGGCCCAATCCTGGAGACCTGGGATCGAGTCCCACTTCGGGCTCCTGGCATGGAGCCTGCTTCTCCCTCTGCCTGTGTCTCTGCCTCTCTCTCTCTCTCTATGTCTATCATGAATAAATAAATAAAATCTTTTAACAAATAAACAAAACATCAGACTTAACAATGAAATATTGAATACTTTTCCTCTAAGGTGAAAGAGAAAAAAAGTACATGATCATCATCTTTATTTTACATTATATTAGAAGTCACAGTTCATGGAATAATGTAAAAGAAGGAAAGAAAAAAAGGAGAGATACAGAGACAGAGAAAATCTGAGAGGGACAGAGAAACCTGAAGTGAAAAGAAAGAAGTATAACTGTTATTATATGTAAACATTATGATTGTGAATTCAGAAAAAAAACAAAGAAATCTACAAACTGAAAGAATTAAAAAATGAATTTAGCAAGTTCAGAGGATACATTGTTAATTATACTTCATTAAACCATCAACAAACAATTGGTAATTAAAATATTTTAAATAACCTTTACAATTTCATCAAAAACAAAATATCTAGGAATAGTATTAATAAACTAAATATTAGACTTTTCTGACAACTACAGATAAAAGCTATAGATATAGAAAAAAATCTTTAAAAATTTAAAGATCTAAATAATAGGAAGATATTCCATATTTCTGGATTGAAAGTCTCTGTTACATATAAGTTCTATCTAAATAGGATAGACGTAACTCCGAAATCCAATAAATGTAGAAGTATAAAGCCAATTCCAAGATTTATATGAAAATGTAAAGAACACCGAGACACCAAGACCAATCCTAAAGCTGTAGTAATGGAAACAGTGTCATTGAATAAACATAGACAAATATTTGAAAGGAACAGAAGAGAGGCCAGGAGTGGACCCACACATATACAACGTCTTGATTTACAGCAGGAAGCACCCATGAAATTCAGTGGGACAGTAAACATTATAAATTAAATTTTTAATAAGGTGAGAACAAGATAATTCGGGAACAGTAACATTTTTGTCTTAAAAAAATATATAACTATCCCCTCAGTTCAACCAATAAGACCATACCTGTAAATCCAATTGCTTAGGATCAGTGCTAGTTATATAGCTATTGCTTCTTAGGCCCAAGTCTATCTTTCTGTATGCTTTTGTGAGAATCTCCAAAGCATATTTATTAGACTTTCTTGACAGTTGACTTTCTGTCAGGTTCTGCGGGTGAGAAGTTCTTATAGGAAACTGGGAAGCTGGACAAAGGACAAAGTGACTCTATTCCTGTTTCCTAGTCCTGTCACTTGCCTCCAACAGTAGCAGCTACAGCCTCTGGCTGCTTTTGACACATTATTTGGGTGTTGCTCTCCTCAGAGGTTCACACTTCAGCTTTGTGGGGGCCCCTCTTTTAAGCTCCAGCAGTCTGGTGGTCTATCTCTTCCCTTTTGTTCTTCCAACCACAGGTAGTAACAGCTGCTTCCTGCAGTTAATATATTAGAATACCACAGCATTATTTTTACGTTCGCGACTTTCAAACATGTTTGTATAACCAATTCCTTGTATCAAATCATCTCTTTTACAAATACCTGATGTTTTCTGCTTTCCTGGCTGGGCCTCGAATGATATAGAGCCCATAACTCACAAGAAATATCTCTCTTGAGGCAACTACATGAAAGTTTAACATATTCTTTTTGAGTATAAATTATCTAATTGAGTTTTTAAAGCCCTCGGGCCACCTTATCCTTCTCAGCAACTAACCTTCCCAGTCCAGTAATGAGTACTAATGGATTCCAGAGCAGTTAATGCAAGAATAAAAATAAGAAGAAGTAATGGCTTTCTACAATCTCCAAAATATCTGACCTAGGGGTAGCAATAAACACCAACTGGACTATGATTTGATTAAATCTGTGATGCTAACATCCAGGATGAAAATGTCTATGTGAACTACTCAGATTTTCTACACTTGCTACAATCCACCACTAGTTTCTGTTTATAGGTAAGTTTGGTAACACATTTTCAATTTAGGTTATTATAATTGTCCTTGTGGCCAACAGCAACTTAATCAATCATTACACAACAGCTCCAGATGGAATCCCAATATACTGGTTGCCTGTTCCCCTATTCGGGTCCCCAGAGGTGGCTGGTGCTGTAATGAACAAGCCAGAGTTAATATATGTCCAAGCAGAAAGAATACATTTTGCCAGGAGAAGGTAAGGGTTAAAATAACCATGTTCAGATTTACTAGAGAAGAAAGCAACACTTGAAAAAAGAAAGAGAAAGCCCCTGCCTTGTATCTGCCCAAATTCCTTTCCTTGACAACCAATAGATAAGAGATCTAAGATCAGGCATATTGAAGAGGTGTGTTCTGAATTTTATATATCTTATAGGAAATAAAGATTTAAATCTATCCTAAGAGCTCATTCATCAGAATGTGATTGTTGTAATCCTTCATCAGATTCCAGGGGCTTAAATCTCACTCATTGAAGGAGTTCGCTCCAGGGTATATACTAAATCAATAAGCTGACTACTGCAAATAGTAGTAGTAGTAGTAATAATATTAGCAATAATATCAGCTATATATGAGTAATTATTTTGTAATGATAAGTCTAAATGCTTTAAATGTATAATCTCATTTAATTCTCATTAAAAACCAGAAGTCCTTCCCATGTCTATTAGGTGAAGTGCCTCTATTTGGCTTTTTTTTTTTTTTTTTTAAGATTTTATTTATTTATTCCAGAGACGAGAGAGAGAGAGAGAGAGAGAGCAGAAGGAGAAGGACACACAGACTCTGTGTTCAGTGCAGAGCTTGATGCGGGGCTCCATCTCAGGACCCTGAGATCATGACCTGAGCCAAAACCAAGAGTCAGATGCTTAACTGACTGAGTTTCCAAGGCACCCCTCTATTTGCTTTTTGAGGATTTCTGTTTCTCTGGGTGAGTTCAGCTTGAAGGAGTTCTTAATTGACTTTGTCCTTACCAAACTAAATGATGGGTACATGACTGAGCTAAGTGAGCTGAACTCCTCCCAGAATTTTGAATCTTGTTTGGAGTGATTGAATAGCCACAGTACCCAGACAAGATCCTCATATTTACTCACTGCTTGATAAGTACTGGTTCCTACTTTTTTTTGAGTCTCAATCACCCTTGATTTCCTAAGGTACTCAATGTCCATCTGGAAAAAAAAAAAATCATTTTCTGTTTAAAATTACCAGTCAATGGCCTTTGCTTGCAATGAAAAATTTTCTAAAGGACAGTCTTTTTGTATGTGAGAAAATTGATGCTTTGTGTGGTTAAGCAAATTGTTTAAGGTCAAACTATCCGTAAAATACAGAACTGGGATTTTAACCCAGGTCCCCCTGATCTTAAAAAACCAGTGCCCTAGATGAAATGGCTTTGTAATAGATGTGAAATCAAATTTTATTCTATCCAAGCTAAGATATTTTTGAACAGTTTTTAGAAATCTGAGAGGTTGCAAGCTTTGGTTCTGGTCATTCATTCTGTGATGGATCTTACTGGTGGATCACTAAACAAATGAATGAGATTCTCAAAGCGAGAGAAAGCTTTAATGTAAATGGACAAAGATGGTCTCATGGCCAGGTTCTTCCTATGGTTGGGAAGGGGGCATAATTAACGAGGCTACATGATAATGAGGCAGACCCTATCAAGGGAAGATGATTCCCCTTTGATTTGCTTCAACAAAGGAAACTAAAAATAAATTTTAAAATAAGATTTTTGTAGGAGAGAGTAATAACAGTTTAAAAGTTTTTTTTTTTTTGAAAACTTTTTTTCTTAAAAATCATTTGGAAAACATTTTTTTTCTTAAAACAAACAACAACACAGAATTACCCTATATTCCAGCAATTACACTTTTAAATATATTAGAAAGAATTGAAATCAGAGGCTCCAACAGATACTTATACAGGCACATTCAAAGAAACACTATTCATAATAGCCAAAAGGTGGAAATGACCCAAAGGTCCATTAATGGATGAACAGATAAACAAGAAGTGGTATAGACACACAGAAGAATATTATTCAGGTACAAAAAGCGATAAACTAGTGATACATGCTACAACATGGATACACCTTAAAACATGCTACGTGAAATAAGTCAGACACAAAAGGCCACATATTGTATGATTTCATTTATATGAAATATCTAGAACAGAAAAATCTATAAAGACAGAGAACAGATTGGTAGTTTCTAGAGCCTGGGGTAAAGGAGAATAGGAGATAGGGATATAGCATAATGGATAATGGATTAATTAATTAATGGATATAGAGTTCTATTTTGGGGTAATAAAAATGTTTTAGAACTAGATGAAGGTGGGAGTTGCACAACAATGTGAATATAGTAAATGCCAATGAACTATACACTTTAAAATGGTTATTTCAGGTGAATTTCACCTCAATATTTAAAAAGCATTTCCTATGTGCTTTAAACACATTGTATATATTATACATTTAATCTCTAAACCTACCTTTTGAGGTAGGTTATTGTTACAGTCCCCATCTAAAAGACAAAAAAACTAAGATGTAGAAAAATTGTTACTTGTTCATGGTCAGCAGGCTGGTAAAATAGTGGATTTAGAATTCAAACTTAAGAATTCAAGCTCTGGCTCCCAAGTCCAAAATTTTCAACATTATACTCCTCCATTCTTTAAAAATTGGGAATATGGTGATTATAGACTAGCACTGTCCAGTAGAACAGTGATGATGAAAATATTTTATGCCGACTTTGTCCAGTACAGTAGCCACCAGCCACATGTGGCTACTGAGCACTTGAATTGCAGCTAAGATAACTGAAGAACTGAATTTTAAATTTTAAGTTTAAACTATTTAAATTTAAGGAGTCTTACATGGCCTTGGGCTACCATAGTGAATAATGAAAAACTCGACTCTGATTTTTTTTTTTTAAGTTATTCTTTAGGATACACACAAAAGCATTCCTCAGAATGTATATTCATTGTTTTCTGGGAAATATGAAGAGATAGGAAAAGAATGGAGCAGTCCAATCTCAACCATCTCTTTGTGTTCTGAGAATGGTCCAAGTATGAATGGGGATTATCAGCACCAACCATTGTGAGCTAGTATGAATCTTCATTTTTTTCATAGTATCACATTCTAAAGGTCACTAAAGTCTTGACATTTATAGTGGGAACATAATTGACCCAAAATGAAAAATGTAATTTGGGACAACCCAGCTCCATCTACTTCTTAAGGTTTTTCTTTCCCTTCTCTGATCTCTACACAGCCTCCCTAGGCTGCCTTCTCAATGTCTCATACACTTGATCTCCTACTCATGTGCAAGCCCTTGCAGCACCAGGTCCCTCTGGACCAAGCAGCTCTGTATGGGCTGCCTGAAGACGCCTTTCCTGGCAGATATCCTGGAGAAAAAACAAAACAAAACAAAACAAAGACAGCCATAAACTTAAAACTTAAACTAAGGAATGTAAACATAATGTCACACATACATCACAACAGGGGAGTGCTTTAGGATCTCTCCAACCCAGCTCTCTTCCATGTTGTGGGAACACTGACTTTGCCAGGATCAGAGCCTCTGGGCCTCTCCCAGGGCAGCTATCATCTTCCCTTCTTGCTATCAAAGCAGCTCCAATTTACCTCTTTCCTTTAGGCTTTCCAGGTGGGAGTTGTGTGAAGTCCTCTTTTGGGGGATCCCCAAACTCCTGGAAAAACAGCTGGAACTTGAACAAGACCTCTGTAAACTTTACCTCCTCTGGCTTTATGGCCTGAAACTCAGTAGGCATCTAGCCAGGAGGTTCAGCATGAATAATTTTCTCCTCCAGTCTCCTCTATTCATGGTTTTCTTAAAGCCTCACTGGGCTGGAGGTGGGGTTGGGCATTGAGGAGGTAGTGAAAATGAGGTGGAAGTAGGACAAGCAGCTCCCTCCTCTCCTTATAGATTGGGAGAGCAATGCCACAGCCCTAGACACAAAATTGTGGACACAAATTGTGGAGCATTCCTCTATCTCACATCCTACAAGGTCATTCAGAACCTCTCTTTAAGAATGTGAAATTACTTCTCTTATAGGTTTGGGGCTTCAGATAACATTCACATTCAAATAAAAACTCTCAATTAAAATCCAGCAAATAGATTTTCTAATAATCAGACAAATATTTATTGAGTGCCTTCTTTGTGCCATTCATGGTTCTTGGCATAGAATGTTTCCAAAAGGATACAATCTTCACTCTTCTGCTGGTTACTTCTGGGGAATGGGTGTCTGGCTGTTCTCTCACACAATTTTATACTGTGGGATTTTTTCTTCTAACAAAAATCATAGATTTTATTATTTTTCAAAGTTTATAAATTATTTTCAGAATGAAAGCATAACATTCTCTATTTGTTGCCACATACATGCTTTTAATTTCTTTACCTAATATAAGAATTCAGTTACTGTATTTTAAAAATGTAAGATGCTGGTCATAACTCCCCTTAGGTTTGTGACATTCTAGGGCCATTGCTTATAAGCTGTAAAGAGAAAAATCACTGCTGCCTCAGTGACTTATTTTATTTAGTTAAGTGTAATTGCTCCTTTATAAAGCATTGATTAAACTTTAGAATGTAAAAGGTCAGATGTAGATTTATGCAAGATAACACCACATCTTAACTTGCCAGCTCATTCAAAAATGACATTGCTACATACCTTGTCCTTTTTTGTGTCCCTAAAAGATCTCTTTGGATTTTGTAATAACCAATTAGACATGTATATTCTAGATGCAATCAGCCTCTCTTGAAAGTCTCATTCATAAGGAGGAATTACTCAGTTTTTCATTGCACATCCCAAAATCAATTAATAAGGGATGGATCTTTTACTTAAAATTTGGGAGTTGTGAGAAGTGAAAAAGAGAATTCACATCAAATGCATAGCAAAACTTAATCCTTAAAACCTCTGCGTTCGTTACATGTTGTAGTGTAACAATTTACTCCAAACCCCTAATTGGCTTAGAAATTAACAACTTTTTTCCCCCTCATAGTTTCTGTGAGCCAAGAATCTGGACAGGGCTTAGTTCTGTGTCTGTGTTTCAGGGTCTCTCATAAGGCTGCAGTTAAGATGTTGACTAGGGTTGTGGTCACCTGAACTCGAAGCGCACTCACATGCTGTTGGCAGGTTCTCAATGACTACTGTCCAGAGGCATCAGTTTGAGCCATATTGGTCTCTCCTTAAGGCTGTTCACAACATGGCAATGGGCTTCTCTAAGATGAAGGAATTTAAGAGAAAGAGAGGACAGATCCCTCAAGATGGAAACCCACAGACCTTCCATAATCTAATCTTGAAAGTGACATCTCATTGCTTTATGGTAGTCTGTCGGATAGAAGTGAGTCTCTAAATTGAGCCCATCTTCAAAGGAGGTGATTATACAGGATGTGAATACTAGAAGGTTTAGATCTTTGGGGGTCATCTTATAGGCTGCCTATGACAAACTATTTGATGTTTCTGTTCTCTGTGCCTGCCATCCCCACCCCTGATAGTTCCTATTCTCAGGCTGTCAGAGTATCTCTCTCATTCTTTTTTTCTTCCTAGGCAGCCTAAAATTCTCTCTATATATATCACTGCAACATTTCTCTTTGGTTAAGACATCGCATTTAACAAAAGAAAAACATTAGGTTAGCAGAATGTCTCAGTGGTATAAATGGAATCAAGTAAATGTACTATAATATTATACGTAGGATTAATTATTTCATTGGACTATATAGAAATGAAAACTTTACTGCTATAAAATACTTGCAATAATCTCAATAATTAAATATTTTTGGATAGAGAAGCTGTATCCAAATGAATTCCATGTTATTGTTGGTCATATTTATAGTGAGGTTTCCATGTAATGAGTTGTGATTCTCAAAAGAGTTTTCTTTTTTTTTTAAGTTTAATTTTATTCAAGCAAAAATCTGTATTTGTTTGTTTCCAAAGTCTTTTCTTATTCTTCCTCATGTGTCTCAGTACTAGTTCAATTACAGTGAAGAGGAACACAAAGCTTTTGACATTTGGACCAAGAACAATGTTGGTTATTAAACTCAGTCTTACCTTGGAACAAGCTGCCTCCTCAGAAACATTTTGTTATATTTTCCTTGTCTGCAGAGTCAGTAACAAATAATGCTATATAGCCTTGAGTGCTCAGTGAACAAATGATACAGGCCTTTGAAGAGTTTTCATAGCTTAGTGGTTTCTTTCCCTTTGCTCTTGATATTGCAATTTTTTTTTTGTACTAGGTTAAATTTAAGTCCTTTCCTGGGCTTGTCCAAAAATTCCAGAGGGAATAAACTTTTACGTAATAACTTTCAGACAGGCTTGTACCTATTTTCAACTTTCTAAAGTTTGTAAAAAACTGGTTTCTTCTGATTTCTAAAAGTGCGAAGAGAAATCATCTGTAATCACTCAGCTAATTATGTACAATAACATGACGACTATTCCCAAATTTTCTTGCCCGGAAAGATGAAATTGCAAATTTCTTTATTGGTTGTTTCAAGGTCTTTTTGAAAATCCATTTATCTGAGCATTAGAAGACTCAACCAAGCCTTATAAGAGGACTCAGAACAATAGGTAGCTCAACTAGGCTCATCAAATTATTGTTTACTTCTCAAGACTTGATTTAGAACTCTGGGCTCACTGTGTTCACAACGCTATATTATCAAATTTTGCCCAATCCCAACAGAGTTTCACAGTGAAAAGCCTACTTTAAATCAATCCTCAAAACCTCATAAATATTTTGTTTTTGTTCTCTTCCACCTCCAAATACTATTAAGACTCTACCAACGAAATGACTTTCCTTCTGTTGGCAAGCAACAACCTTACTTATAAGTTAGTTACTTTATCTTGCTTTTTCAAGAAGTTGTTCTGGTGGCTTTTTCAGGGAATGGATAGTTGACAGAAGGAACCAAGAAATGTCTATAAGAGGGATGAGTTTTCATGGTTCTTTTTAAAGATTTTATTTGTTTATTTAAGAGACAGAGAGAGAGTATGAGAGAGAGAGACAGAGATCATAAGCAGTGGGGAGGGATAGAGGGAGAAGCAGACTCCCCACTGAGCTGGAAGGACCACTTCCTGGGATGCCGGACTCCATCCCAGGACCCTGGGATCATGACTTGAGCCAAAGATAGACGCTCCACTACTGAGCCACCCAGGCACCTGAATTTCCATGAGTAACCACTATTTATTTATCACATATGACTCCTACTTTCCTCAGTGAAGGCTATAACAATGCACCCAAGTTGCATCATCTAAAACTGATGTAGACAAGATAAGAAGCTTTTGCACAGCAAAGGATACAGTCAACAAAACTCAAAGACAACCTACAGAATGGGAGAAGATATTTGCAAATGACATATCAGATAAAGGGCTAGTTTCCAAGATCTATAAAGAACTTCTTAAACTCAACACCAAAGAAACAAACAATCCAATTATGAAATGGGCAAAAGACATGAACAGAAATCTCACTGAGGAAGACATAGACATGGCCAACATGCACATGAGAAAATGCTCTGCATCACTTGCCATCAGGGAAATACAAATCAAAACCACAATGAGATACCACCTCACACCAGTGAGAATGGGGAAAATTAACAAGGCAGGAAACAACAAATGTTGGAGAGGATGTGGAGAAAAGGGAACCCTCATACACTGTTGGTGGGAATGTGAACTGGTGCAGCCACTCTGGAAAACTGTGTGGAGGTTCCTCAAACAGTTAAAAATATACCTGCCCTACGACCCAGCAATTGCACTGCTGGGGATTTACCCCAAAGATACAGATGCAGTGAAACGCCGGGACACCTGCACCCCGATGTTTATAGCAGCAATGGCCACGATAGCCAAACTGTGGAAGGAGCCTCGGTGTCCATCGAAAGATGAATGGATAAAGAAGATGTGGTTTATGTATACAATGGAATATTACTCAGCGATTAGAAATGACAAATACCCACCATTTGCTTCAACGTGGATGGAACTGGAGGGTATTATGCTGAGTGAAGTAAGCCAGTCGGAGAAGGACAAACATTATATGTTCTCATTCATTTGGGGAATATAAATAATAGTGAAAGGGAATATAAGGGAAGGGGGAAGAAATGTGTGGGAAATATCAGAAAGGGAGACAGAACGTAAAGACTGCTAACTCTGGGAAACGAACTAGGGGTGTTGGAAGGGGAGGAGGGCGGGGGGTGGGAGTGAATGGGTGACGGGCACTGGGGGTTATTCTGTATGTTAGTAAATTGAACACCAATAAAAAAAAATACAGATGAATGGATAAAAAAAAATAAAAAATAAAACTGATGTAGAAAACATGTCTACAAAAAGTAAGACAAATACTTTTTTAAGATTATATAAAGTTTCAGTGATATGTCATATCACCTGAGATGAAATATGAGGCATCTTGGAAGTCAGGCAAGCAGAGTTGAAGAGTTAAGTGGCAAAGTTATATCTGTGTACATGGTTTGCTTTCAGCAGTTATGTGAGAAGGAATAATAGAAAGAGCAGATCTAAGAGAAAGCTTCTGTGCACATGCAAACTGCATGGTCTGCAACAAGGATCTTTGCTTTGCAGATAATGACCATTGCATATAAATCTTAATGGTCAGAGCTTCAAGGAGGCTCACCAAAATCTTTGCAGTTGTAAGGTTGAAAATCTAAAAATACCACTTGGATAATAGTGATATATATAAAAATCAGGGTAGATATAATATACTATCCCCTCAAGCGCTGCTATTGAGCATAAACTTTTCTTCCAGATATAGATATGCATTTTGATTATAACAGCATCTCTAACAACTCTGATGATCAATTATCTGTCTTGTTCAATTAGAAAAGAAAGACATCACACTTGTCTGTGCTGAAGTTGTCCTTGAACACCAAGTTACAGCTCTTCAGAGGTGGGCTTCCTATCATTGGATGCCTGTCACTTCAGTAACCAACATCCCATCCACTCAGCATTGCAGCATGTTTTTAATGAATATCACTGAACTTCATTGTCCCCAGAATAGAAGACATCTGAAGTTCTTTTTATCATGTAGAAGTTCTTGGTCTTCAATAAGAAAACAGTCATGGCAGACTAAATCACAGGTAACATGAAATGTGGCTTCAGGAGGGAGATAAGCAGCAGGCGATAAAATGAATATATCTTCTCTCTTGCTATCTTTATTTTCTTTCTTTTTTATTTTTAAAAATTTTATTTATTTATTTATTTATTTATTTATTTATTTATTTATTTATGACAGTGCACATGCAAGAGAGCACAAGCAGGAGAGAGGGACAGAGGGAGAAGCAGTAGCAGGGAGGCAGACATGGGGCTGTATTCCAGGACTCTGGGATTATGACCTGAGCTGAAGGCAGACACTTAACCTACTGAGCCACCCAGGCACCCCTACTTTTAATTTTAATAAAAAATATATTGGGGTGCCTGGATGGCTCAATCAGTTAGGTGTCCAACTCTTGATCTCAGCTTTCAGCTCAGGTCTTGATCTCAGGGTTGTGAGTTCAAGCTCTGCGTTGGACTCCATGCTGCGCATGGAGTCTAAAAAAAAGAAGATGCGTTTGGGCAAAGTTACCCACTGTTACTTGGACTGTATCATCAGTTTGCCATTTTGAGAGGTTACAAAAATTAAAGCACTTAACTTGGTAAGTGGACTACTAATAGTCTAACTATCTCTACAACAACAGTATAAATCAATATACATTTCTTTTCTTACAGAATTAGGGTAGTCTTCTCATCTTTGAGGTTTATCATTTTTATTTGCAATAATGTAGATTTTCACTTCCTGATGTTAATTCAGTTCCTAGAAGTGTTTTTCACGCCTATATTCAATTCACATAAGCATAGTGAAGTGCTATAAGCAAGTTAAAATAGTCATTCTTTCATCTATCACAAAGTTTAGAAGCACTAAATACATCAAAAGAATGTATATGCATTTATAAAACTCCATTTTTAATTGGGAGAAAGACTTAGCTTTTCTGCTTTTAAGCTCATCGTCTTTAAGTTATTTAGCAAATAATGTTCCTAGACATTTTCAAAATTCTATGTCAGTGTAAAATCTTTCTTCAACTCCAACACCTGGTATACACCAATATTCTTTTTCTGGTATCCACCAAAATTTCACAGTGAGTTTTTTCAGGTGTTTTTTAGAGATTTACCAAAAACCCACTTCTAAATGAAAACAGCAAAATAATGATTATTTTATTATCCAAAAAATCATCAGTGATCAGTCTTATTGCTGCATAACCAGTCACTCTAAAACTTAGTGTTAAAAACATCCATTTGTTTGCATGTGTCTTTATTTTGGGTTGGGCTTAGCTGAGTGCTTCTTAACTCTCTTAGATCCCTTACACAGTTGCAGTTAGGAGATAGGACAACTGAAGTCTGATGGGTCCTGAATATTTTTGTTCATATGTCAAAGACATATGAATGACCCTTTACATGAGGATAGCAGTATCATAAAAAGACAAAATAAAAACTTCAAGGCTTCTTAAAGTCTTGCTTAGAAGTCACATAACTTCCCTTTAGTTTCATTGTATTATTCAGTTCAAGTCAGTCCAAATTCAAGGGATAGGGAAATATATTTCACAACTCAGTGGAGGAGATTTCAGTAAATTGTGGCCTTTTTTATTCTATCACAGTTAGTATTAGCAATGTTATATGTAACATAAACGTATTTATAAAAACTGTTTATTCTCCAAAAGAAAGAAGATAATTTAAGTATTATAATTTTATTGCTGAGAGTTAAATCCTAAACCCAAACAACTATTATTCATATTTTAATTGGCTTGAAGAATGCCTGATCAGTTCTTAAATATATGTAAGAATAAATATTCTGGATCTTCTATTAAACTTGAACTTGAAAACAATTTTTTTTATTCAGAGTATATAAATACAATGATAGAGAACTATTGACATAGGTAACTTATTTTAAAATTTATGAATGTGATAGTCAACTGAAATATGAAAATGTGATGCATGTGTATCTCCTTAAATAAAAACCTGAATATGGGGGACCTGAGTGGCTCAGTCAGTTAAGTGTCTGACCCTTGATTTCAGCTCAGGTTATGATCTCAGGGTCATAAGGTCAAGCCCTGGGTCAGGCTCTATGCTGGCCATGGAGCCTGCTTAAGACTCTCTCTTTTACTCCCTCTGTCCCTCTCTGCCCCTCTCCCAAAAAAAAATCCAAAACCAAACCACCAAAATAATACTTTCATGTTGGTAAACTTGAAAGATTCACCTCAGATTTCCCAATTTTTTTCATTACATTTATCATGGATAGAAAGCATTAAGCAACATATTAAACAAGTTATAGTGAGTTAATAAATCCCAAGCAGATTTTATGATTATTAAATGTCTATATGGAATTATTTAAAAGCTTTTTAAAATGTCTGGAGGATAATGGTGGTTATCTGAATTTGAATGTCTCCCCATCTGACAAAATATGGAATCTTGGACCAATAAGGAATGCAAATAAAACCACACTTGACTCTTCATTATTACTAGGAGCCCGAGAGTATCAAGTACTTCAAATTACTTGTAAGTAGAGAATAAACCTCAAATTCTAACAGAATGAACATGGAAAGCTCTGGCTGAACTAATTCAGAGCAAAAGAGATGAGGCATAGATATCCCACAAAAAAGAGGAGAGAGGAGAGGAAGTCATAGAAAATACTGAGACAAAATCAGCCCCAGAGAATGTCAGACTCTAAGTACTCTAAGTAATTGATTTTTGAACTTTGATTTTATTTATTCATGAGAGACACAGAGAGAGAGGCAGACACATAGGCAGAGGGAAAAGTAGGCTCCCTGTGTGGACCCCAATGTGGGACTTGATCCCACGACCCCAGGATCATGACCTGAGCCAAAGCAGGTGTTCAACCACTGAGACACTCAGGTGTCCCAGTACAAATATTCTAAATAAAATGTTAACAAACGGACTACAAAACCACAGAAAGAAAATAGTCATGATGTAGTAGGATTTGATACCACTAATGAAAGAATGACTCAATATTAGAAAATCCATTAACATAATCCACCATATTAATAGATCTAAAAGAAAAATTATATGATTATCTTCATGGATAGAGAAAAGGCCTATAGCAAAATTCAAAACTCTTTTTTATTAGACACTTTTGAGAAAATAAGAATGGATAGCTTTTTCCTTAGCCTAATGGTATATGGCCCATCCTATGTAATAAGAAACACTAGAAAATGTTTTCACTGTGGTCAGGAAAAAGTCAAGGATGTTTATTATACCCACTAGTAATAATTTTTTAAAAAAGGTTTACTTATTTATGTATTTGAAAGAGAGAGGAGAGAAAGAGAGAGTAGGAGGGAGGGGCAGAGGGAGAAAAAATCAAGCAGACTTTGAAAAATTCAAGCAGCACTTTGTGCTGTGTGTGGAGCCTGACATGTGGCTCCATCCTAGGACTCTGAGATCATGAGCTGAAATCAAAAGTTTGTTGGTCAACCAACTGAGCCACCAGGCATCTCTAGTAATAATTTTTTTTTAATAATTTTTTTTATAGAGGTTATAGCTAATGTGATTTAAAGACAGGAAAAATCATGAGACTTAAGAATTGGAAATGAAGAAATGAAATTGTTTTCAGATGATGATATGGTATACACAAAATGCTACAGAATCAATGATAAAACTAATTCAAACAGTAAAGTATTCAGCAAAATAGCAACATTTACATACAAAAATCAATAGCATACATATGCTCAAATAATAACCACTTAGACAGACAGAAATCCCATTCAAAATAGCAATAAACAAACAAAAAATAAGGAGTAAACTTAACAAAAAATATTTAAAATTTATATGCAAAAAGCTATAAAATACTCCTGAAAGACACAAGAAGCGGACTTGAGCAAATGGAAAAACCTCCCTTGTTCTTGGTTGCAATATTCCAACAATATAAATACATCATTTATCCCTAAGTCATTTTATAAATTTAGTGTAATCCCAATAAAGATGTCAATGAAACTAAACAAGCTTAAAATAAAATTCATATGGATAAAAGAAACATTCAGAAATAGACAGTAAAGCTGCAAAAAAAGAATTATTAGAGAGGACCATTTCTACCAGGTGTTAAAATATACTATAAAATCTCTACAATTAAAATCATGTGGCACTAATGAATAAATAAACAAAGGAATTTATTTGATATATTTCTAGGGAAACCATCTGTAAGAAAAAATAGGGGAAAATATTTGTGACTTAGGGCAAAGATTTTTAATTAAGATACAAATAGAACCCAAAAAAGAGAAAGTGTAATTAATTCAACTTCTTGAAAATTAAAAACTTCTGCTCTTCAAAATGAACTTCAAAGAAAATGAAACAGCAAAAAAATTTTGAGAGGATAAGTTTGCAAATTCCATACCTAGACAAAGCACTTATATCCAGATTATATCAAGTACTCCTACAACTCAGTAATAAGAAAGCACACAGCCTAATTAAGAAATGAGGAAAGTATTGATCAGACACTTCACAGAATTAGATATATGAATGCCAATAATCACATGAAAAGAAGCTCAACATTATTAGTCATCAAGGAAATGTAAATTAAAACCATCACAAAATGCCAAACCATATCAATTAAAATGACCAAAATTAAAAATATATATATATACTAACAATGCAAAGGTTTGGCAAAGATAAGGAGTGAATGGAACTTTCATCTATTGATGGGAATATAAAATTTTATGAACATTTGGAAAACAGCCTGGTAATTTCTTAAAAAGTTAAAATGCAATAACCATAAGTCCCAGCCATTCTACTCCTAGTTATACATTCAAAATATAAGTCCATACAAAGACTTATACATGCTGATTATAAAAGCTATAAGCTTTGTTTATAAATTCTGAAATAGAAACCAGCCAAATAACCATCAATAGGTGAAAGGATGAACAAATTATTTCTTACAGTATAATACTACTCAGCATTAAAAATCACTGAATTACTGATGATAAAACATATGGATGAATCTCAAACTATCAGTTTATGTGAAGGAAGCCAGACACAAAACATGACATACTGTATGATTCTATTTTTAAAAAATACTCAGATAGCCAACACTAATTTATGGAGATAAAAAGCAGATCAGTAGTTTCCAGCAGAGCCAGGAAGGAGGGAGGTAGTTGACAGGGAAGAAGCACAAAGGAACTTTTTGAAGTAATAGAAATGTCCTATGCCTTGATTCTGATGTGATTACACATCATATATGCACATGTGCGTGTATATATATATATATATATGTATATACACACATAATATACATATACATATATAAATGTCATAACTAATCAAACAGTACTCTAACACAGGTGTTAATGTTCTATGCAAATTATGTCTTAAAATAAGAAGACAAAACAATAACATCACCAATGAGCTGCATATATAATTGCTTCTTGGAAATGATGTCCTGGAAAGAACAAACTATCACTTATGCAGAACTACAATTCAGGATGCATAATCTGAACCTAAACATGAGAAAATATCCCACAGTCCTAAATTGAGTAGTCTACAAAATAACATGTATTGCCCAAAAATGCCAAATCTAAAAGACAAAGACTGAGAGTCTGTTCCATACTAAAAGAGACTAAAGAGAAATGCAACAGAAATCCTGAATCTCAGCATACTACAGGCGGAGGTGAGGCAGTAGACAATGGAATATAATGGTAGTTTAAGGTGTTGTGCCACAGTAAAATTCTTCAAATTTGATAACTATACTGTGCTTATGTAAGAGAATACCCTTTTCCTAGGAAATATACACTGAGGTGTTAAGGGTTAAAGAGTTCTGATGTATAGAAAAATTGTCCAATGGTTAAAAATGGTTAGAAAAAAATATATGTACATGTAGATTTATATATGCATATACACACAAAAAAGATGAAAAGCAAATGTGGCAAATGTTCTAAACTTGGGATCTCTATAAAGAGTACATGGTCTTTCTCAGTAACACTCTTATAAATGTTCTGTAAATTAGAAATTATTCCAAAAAGAAAGGTTAAAAATTTTTAAATGGAAGTTTGAATAGGATTTAATTCAAACACGTTCTTTTTCTAGAGTGACTCTGGTATTCAGTCAAGGTTTCCAAGTCAACTTATTGATTTTCTCTAAGTTTTAGAGAAAACCATTTCTGCAATTTTCAGTTAAGATACTTTCTTAAAAATAAATGTGATTTTTGCTTTATACATTAAATTGCCTTTTCAGTTTTTAATATATAAATGAAAATGTAGTGACAGTTCAACATTAATTATATTCTAAATACCAAAAATACCTTTAAAAAAAAAAAAAGCTTACCACAATGACAGTAGCTATAATCTCTGCCAATTACCCTAGTGTCAAGCCTTTCCCAGGAGTGAGATAGTATTTTTTGCAATATACTTAACCACTTCCAATTATTACATAACTACTCAGCAAATTGTTGACTCATTTTTTTTTGAAGGACAATAATTTGATTTTGATTTTTGAAATCCTTTGAGGCTATATACTTCATTCTATGTAAGTTAATACCATCCCTAAATTTAAATCTTATGTGAAAACTAATTATCTTCATATGACCAAACTGTAGGAAAGGCCACATACCATAGATAAGGAGTTATGTTTCTTAAAGATTCTTTCTTGTGACCTTCTACAAAATGTCTGTACATAGACAAGATAACTGTAATTCTGAAAAAAAAATATACAATTAACAGACATTTCTGAGAAGCCCATTTATCTCCATTCAGTCATATCTATTGGGTATGAATGCTCTTATTTGATCAATTTCAATATTATGAAGATGTAATCTTTTTCTTTTAGCACAAGTTTTGCCCTTTGTCTTCAAGATATTTCTTCAAGGTGAAGCTAGTAAGACAAATACATTCATTGTATTTTAGATATATGTTTTTGTATTCCCTGGAAACTAAGTTTGGTCAGATAGAAATATTGTCAGCTGCCCAAGTTTGATTTCAACCATGGGGTTCTAGGTCTACGAGACAAAATGAGCACCATCCAGAATTTGCAAGATACCTACAGGGAGTCCTAAATTTCACATTCTAGTATTGTGGACTATGAATATATTCCAAGGCAGCTCCTGCTACAAATCAACCTAATCTTAGATAAATTAGACCTTTTAAGGCATTGGTAGGCTCAAAGTAAGTAAAGAAAGGAAAGTTTCGGAATCTTTTACTCTGCCAGCAGCAACAAGTGAGCAGGTGGTAGAGAATTGTAAGCACACTTCAAATGCATAGTTTCATGGAGACACATACCAATATCAGCAGCAGGTTGTGTTACTGCCCTTTACATTCTTCTATTAAACAAGGAAAGTAGGGATGCCTGGGTGGCTCAGTGGTTTAGTGCCTGCCTTTGGCTCAGGGCGTGATCCTGGGATCCTGGGATTGAGTCCCACATTGGGCTCCCTGCATGGAGCCTGCTTCTCCCTCTGCCTGTCTTTGCCTCTCTCTGTCTCTCATGAATAAATAAATAAAATCTTAAAAAAAAATAAACAAGGAAAATGAAGGTGAGCTGATGTGATCTTAGATAAGGGAGGCTGTTGGGTGGTGAAAACAAACATGGATCTTCTCTAGAGGAAAATATTCTCAAATTAGGCTCCCATGTTTCCACAGAAATATTCAAATATAAACTTATAACCAAAGATGATCAAACACACAATAAAATAGCTTCCATGATTGAAAGTCAGTAGAAAAAAATATATAGAGACACTGATTAAGATTCCTAAGGGTTTGAGATACTGCAATGATCAGATATAGAAAGAAAAATAAACATATATGGAATGTTTAAGAAAATAAAACAGAAACTGACACAAATGAGCACACAACAAGAAACTTTAAATTAACAAGCTACTGTAGACTGAATTGTGTTTCTCCAAATTCTAATATGTTGAAGTCTTAACCCCCATGGTGATGGTATCTGGAGATAGGGTTCTTAGGAGGTAATCAAGGTTAATGGGGGTTATAAGGGTGGGGTACTAATCCTATGGAATTGGTGCCTTATGAGGAGAAGAAGATAGAGATCTCTCTCCATCAAATGCATAGCAGAGAAGCCATGGGAGGACACTGCTAGCCAGGAGAGTTCTTACCAGAAACTTAACTCTGTTGGAACTTTTTCTTGGACTTTCCAGCCTGCAGAATTGTAAAGAAATACATTCCTTTGTTTAAGTCACCTAGTCTATGATATTTTGTTATGGCAACATGAGCAAACTAAGATACAAGATACATTTAAAAAAGAGAAAGAGAGTAACTTCTAGAATAAAAAATATAAAATTCTAATAAGAATTCTCAATTGATAATTCAAATAAACTCTTAGAAATTACTAAAGAGAGAAAGGGAACTGATAGGTAAATATCAGGATTATCCAAAGATATTTTTACAAAGGTAATAGGTCATACATTAGGTAGAACTATTTGCAGTACTTACATATGGCAAAGTAGTTATATCCATAATATATAAAGAATTATTATAAATCAATAAAAATGTCAAAGTTCCAATTTTTAAACATACAAAGATTGGATAGGCACTTAAGATAAGCTAAAGGACAATAAGGGCAGAATTTACAAAGTTTCGGTGAAGCTGTAGATCAATCAGAAATCTTACATTTACTGTGGAATTGTAAATTGGTAGAAATAATTTAGAAAATGGTTTTACCCAACATATTCTTTACATGTAAACTGTAACACAGCAATTCCACTCCTGCACATATATCCAAGGAAAATAAGTGTATATTTTAACCAAAAAAAAAAAAAATTACTTGTTCATAGAAGATTTAGTTGTAATTATCCCAAACTGGAAACTACCTGAATTATCTCAATAACAGAAGGTAAAAATTGTGATTATATTTAGATAATAAATTAAGACATGGCAACAAATGGGGATAAATTACTATTACACTGAAATGCATAGATTAATTCCACAGACATAATGTTTAGTGAAAGAAATCAAGGACGAAAGTGTACCTACTATATATAAAATTTCAAAAATAATTAAAATTACAGTGTTAGAAGACAGACTAGAGTTTATCCTTGGAGGACTCAAAGAACGCATGAGCAAGTGTTCTGGGATAGAAAAGATTGTAGAAGATTGTATGTTGTGATCTGGGCTGTAAAAACTGTTTTAAAAATTTATTGAGATACACGATTGAGTTTCAAAAAGGAGCAAAGGTGAAATAAACACATTTCAGATAAAACAAAGACAGAATTTACAAACACTGGACCTTCACTTAATGAATTCTAAAGAATATACTTCGCGAATAAAAAAATGAATCCTAAGAAATATTTAATAATTAGGAAGCATATTGAGCAGATATACTTATAGATATGTACATAAATGCTAGCAAGCAGTATGTGCATAACTACTATTTATTTTGATAAAGTTTAGGTCAAAGGGTTAGAAGTCAAAGAAGAGTCAGAACAATGTAAAGGAATGGGTCCTGAAGCAAGAAAGTTCAAGCCTCAGGTTCCAGTTTTACTTTTCACTCCTTAACCTGGTGCTCTTGACAAAATCCCTTTACACGTCACACCTACACCTTTAAAATAAAAATATGTACAACATCCTGCCCATTTAACAAAAGTGGTTATAAGAATCAAATGCACCCATGAATATAGGGGGTTTTGAAAATTATAAAATATAATGATTAAGATACCATGACTGTTTTTATTAAATCATAAAATGACATACCTAGAAAAACATTAAAAAAATCAGCCACCCTTTTCCGTGTGAGATAAGTAGAGAAAGCCCAAGTGATATGTCCCAAATCATATGCCCAGTTAGTAACAGTGCTTGTACTAGAATAAAACCCATCCCCTGACTCCTTTAAGTATATTATTTTCTTAATTTGTTGACATTGAGAGATTTACAGCACTAACAGAACGGCTCCCGGAAATCAAGTAGAAAGAGAATAGCTCCCTACTTATATTTTCCCAGGCTGCTTCCCTGCTTTTCTGAAGATAATATTATTGACATGATGAGAATATGATACAAAGGTCTTACCAGGGCATCTCAGTTTATTTTCCCTTAGGCCTGTTACCTTTATAAAATGGAACTGATTATCATGAAAATTTGGCTGATATCTAGTACCTTCATACACACACATACACACAAATAGTTCTTTGAAATTAGCTTAAGCAAATACACATGATTTTGTTAAGGCTGTAACTGTAACACTGCTGTCCTCTTTACTTTTGACATTTTTCTCTTCACTAAGCCTTTATCAGAGCCCACACAGATTTTTTTCAGGTGTTGTGCAAGGAAAGAAAGTTTCTATCTCAGGTCAAGGAGCCAAGTGATTGGAAAGATTCTAAAGTAGTATTTTTTTAAAATATTTTATTTATTTATTTATTCATGAGAGACACAGAAAGAGAGGCAGAGACATAGACAGAGGGAGAAGCAGGCTCCTGGCAGGGGAGGCTGATGCTGACCTCGATCCCAGGACCCTGGGATCACACCCTGAGCCAAAGGCAGATTCTCATCCACTGAACCACCCAGGTGTCCCGAAAGTAGTATTTTTTAAAACCTTTGGTGTCTTCTAAAGCCTTGGACTCTTCCTGCAGAAAAATGAACACACACACACACACACACACACACACACACAGTGCGCATACTGGCCTGCGCAGATTTTGCATAGAATTGCAGGAAGCCCAAAGGCCAAAAGTTAAGAATGCTTGGTCTAAAGAAAGTGGATAAAAATGGGAGAGGAAAAAAAGCAGCCCCTAACATATGGTTATTACTCTAGGAACCATGCTTAGGTTTTTGTGTCAGCAAACACATAACTCCAGATGGGAGTTATATTCCCCCAGATGAAGTAAACTCTTTCAATATGCCATTCCCAGAAATAACAACTAGTGATCTCAAAACTTAAATATACTTCTTAAACATCATTCCCATCGCCAAAGTAGAGTTCAATTTTGAGGTTAAAATTACTTTATTCTCTACCAGCCTTCCTTTTCCTTCTTCTCTATTTTATGTATTCATCTATCTATCTATCTATCTATCTATCATCTATCTATCTATCATCAATTGATCTGTCATTTATTTATTTTTAAGTTATAGTAAGGCATTTTCAAAGAAAAATGCTAAAGCTCTGGCCATCTAAATAAAGCCAATAAAACTGTTCACCTTGCAGTCTTCAGAGCACTTCAAAAGTCTTTTATGTTACTGCTAACAAAGAAAATCACGAATGGTTAACAATTCGTGAGCTTGTATAACATGAGCCTCTCTAAACGTGCGGAGATTGTTGGTGACCCTCTGTGAACACTGCAGCACTCCATGGAGAGGCGCTAGACCGGGGACTGTTCATTGTGGGAAGGATCCAAGGCTCTTTTTTTCCCCTCAGATTTCAAAGTCTTGCAGGATCTACTCCCAGAGTCTCAGTGGAAGCGCTTCAGTGCCTTTTGCTTCCTTTGCTGCTGTGACCAGATGGAAGCATCACCTTCTTTTCCAGAAAGTCTATGAACAGGCAGAGTAAAGGTGACAGCTCACACGGAGTAGTGCCAGATGCTCGTGTTTATTCCAGAGTGTTAAGGGATATTTATTGGCAGAAGTTCAATGGCTTTTTGGAGGGTTTTCCAAAGAGTCAGGTTTTGGGGGGGTGAAAAATGTCCTTCTGTGTGGAGCCTGCTTAAGGAAAACATCCTTTACCCACTAGTCTTGGCTTTGTTTTTCTTGGTTTACATTGTTTCCCCAAGATACAGAAAGGTTTTAAGACACTCAAGCTTGTATACTTCAGGGGAATGCAACATTCTTGTCTACTTGCCCCATTTTTGGTTTTGTTTTGTTCTTTTTTTTTTTTTTTTTTTGGTCTACTTGCTCCTTTTAAGAAAATTAGAAATTGGTACTCAGAGCTGCAAATTTGGCCCTTTTATCTTTATCTTCTAAAGCGGAGTCATAATTATATTGAATTGAGCTAAAAGTTATCTTAAGACTGAATATGTAATGATAAATGCTAACCATGTTTATCTTTCTATAAAATCAAGCTATGTTCAGACTGTGAAGAGTATCTCTCATAGTCCTGTTTAATTAGCAAATTTATTACAGTACGGAAAAGGCAGTGTCGCCAGTGCTTAAGAGCATGGGCATCAGATTCCAGATTGTGAGGCTTACCAGCCCTGTGACCTGGGCAAAGTTACTGAATTTCTCTGTTTTAATTTCCTCATATGCAAGATCATCACAATAGTAGTACCCATGTCATAGCATCTGTGTGAGATCTAAATGTTTTTTTTTTTTCATGAAATACATTTAGAAAAGTACCTGGCATATAAGTCTTCAATAAATGTTAGCCACTACTACGACTGTTGTCATTATCATCATTATTATAATACAATCATTTAATTTTGGCTCATTACATTATAAAATGTGTATTATTCCTTCTTGGGCAACATTTGTTTTAGGGAAAATGTGTCAAAAGTATTTTGACCAGTGGAGATGGCAGGAACCTCAGGAGATTGTCTATCCAACCTTACTCAGCCTTCACAAATGAACCATAGAAGAAGAAAGTGTTTATTTTGTTTGAGAGCTTTCCCAGGAAACCAAAACTACCATTTCCTTCATGATTTTTAAAATTTTTGATCACTCTTATAAGCAACAAAAATCATGTCTCACTTTATATATATATATATATATATATATGCATATACACATATATAAACATTGTGTATTATATATTACATAAATATATATCTTACAGAATTTATTAATAATATTTTACAAAGTTAAATAATTATTTTAAAAAGAAATATGTCTGGCTAGCTCAGTCAGTAGGGCATGAGACTCTTGATCTCAGGTTGTTTGAGCCCCATGTTGGGTGTAGAGATTTAAAAAAAAGGTTTTAAAAGGTTGAAAAAATATTTTAAAGAGAAAAACAATAACCTTTGAATTCTATTAAATTAGAAACTTATTTCCTTGTATGAATATTCTTTTACTTTGGGGGGGAAATAGTTTTAGATATATACATATATAGCTATATACAAAAAAGATACTTCGTCAGATAAACTATAATCGAAGTATCTTTTTTGTGTGTGAATTCCCAAGGCTTGGATTTCAAATCCCAGGTGGCTGATTTAAAAAAAGATTTATTTTCAAAGTTGATTTAATTTAATTAATTATAGAGCTATCGGTAACGGAATTTGCTTAAGTTTGCGTACTTTGTCAAAGTGGATCAGTTTTTGTACTTCTAGAATACTTTGTTTTTTTGAGAGCAAGATTGATTAAAAATGGTAAAATACAGCTGTTAAAAATGTAGTACACTTGGCTGCCAGTTACAACCTAAAAGTGTGTGATGCCAACTTTAATTGTTTATATATAAATAACTTCTTTTGACTCTCATTAACTCTGTTCCAAGAAAATAATAAATACTTCTCGAAAGGATAAATTGAAAAGAGGAAGAATCTGGAATGGAATCTACAGACTCAGTCGTAGTGACCGCAATTATTGATGGCACCGCTCCTGCTTAACTGTCCAACATGTAAGTCACACCCACATTTGTTTTCAGCTCTAGCCATATGGCAATTCTTCCTGAATGATTTGGCTTCTTTCTTTTCTTTCTCTATCATT
The DNA here is from genome assembly GCF_053574225.1 of Canis aureus. Taxonomy (NCBI): domain Eukaryota; kingdom Metazoa; phylum Chordata; class Mammalia; order Carnivora; family Canidae; genus Canis; species Canis aureus. The sequence goes on along the minus strand of NC_135646.1, from coordinate 12,137,714 downwards.
AGAATATTATGGCTTTATTCCCTTCGATTCTTGCCAGCTGGAAAGCAAAAAGAGTATTATTTTGCCTCACTTATTCTTGATCCCGTTTTGAATATTCTCAGTTGCCTTGAACACCAACTTCATCCAGTTTGTAGCTACAGTCGAAAGGATTCAGCTTGTGAAAACTGTTCTGTTAGATGGTTTAAGGACCTACATTCCTTTAATACACTTTATTTTAAATTATCTTTAACATGGGGGCTGTGGAGTCGAAACTTGAATTCCTAAGGGTACAAATCCTTGCCAGTTAATGTGTATATGTTAGGGGAAAAGTCTGGAAAATTGTCATTCTTTTTAAAGAGAAGTCTCCTGACTATAAATCACATTGGGTTGTCTCTTCATGGTCAAAAGGATATTCCTACTACGGACAACAACTATGTGACTTGGTTTCTTTTAAGAAGCGTAAATAGCAATGCCAATAGATTAGACCGTGAAAGTTACCCTCTGGGTTCGAAAGGGAAAAGTTGACACTGAGTTTTGGAAATACGAATGTTTATTTCCTTCAAGCATTAACTGGAGTCCAGCGATGGTAGGCTAATACTTCTACTGCAAAGTTTGTTGGGGGCATAGGTCTCTGCTTGTTTATTGCAACCAAACCAGTCTCACAAAAGTGCATGCACCCAGGGAGAGTGCCTGGTGAGTACTTTGATGAGAGAATACTCACTTTCAAGTCAAAAATTTGTGAAATAGTGATCTGATCCCCAAAATAAATTGTTTAACAAATCATTGTAACCTTAAAACTAGAAAACTATCCATCATTACTAAAATATGGGACATAGGGGCACCTGGGGGGCTCAGTGGTTGAGCACCTGCCTTTGGCTCAGGTTGTGAATTGGGGTCCTGGGATCGAGTCCTGCATCGGGCTACCTGGAGAGAGCCTGCTTATCTTTCTGCCTGTGTGCCTCTCTCTGTGTGTCTCTCATGATAAAATATTTTAAAAAAAATAAAATACGAGACACAAAAATAAAATAAAACCTAATTTTGTACTTAAGAAGCCTCTGGGGAGGGACACCTGGATGGCTCAGTCAGTTAAGCATCTGACTCTTGATTTTGGCTCAGGTCATGATCTCAGGGTTCTGGGGTAGAGTCCCACATTGAGCTATGGTCTCAGTGCAGTCTGCTTGTGTCCTTTTCCTCTCTTTCTCCCCCTGCTAGCACTCATTCTCTCTCTCAAATCAACCTTTTTTTTTTTTTTTTTTTAAAGAAGCATCTGGGGAAAAAATTTACTGACCTTGGGTCACCTGGATGTTATTGATAATTATATCAATATATTATACAGGGTTGTACTTGTTTTAGTATGTAACTTCTCCCAGTTGCATATGGGCTCTTTTTTAGTTTCCAAAGTATTTCTTTGAAAATAATAAGTAACTAAAACAATGGCATAGGTTCAGGTTTTTTAATTTTTTGATGTGGGATAAAGAGAATATTTGTTTAAGAAAAAGGAATTCATAAGAAATTTCCTTGGCTGTCATAAAATTATAATTATATCATAAAGTAGTAATTAGCCAAGGGTTCAAAAAGTAATCCTTTTCCTGGTAATTGAGTCTGTTTGCTAATTGATCATTCCATAATCACTGTCTAGAGGAATGTGGTCCTCAAATGGCTGTGCTAACCACACTGGGAACCTGAGGCAAAGGAAATTATAATATGGGAAGAGTTCCTTAGATAAATGTTGTGGTGGGGTTACCAGAAGAAGAAGAAATTTTTGGATCTTTGCAAAGAACATGCTGAATAAAATCAGAATGTATTTGAAGGATGCCATGTCACTGACTCCTTTTCTTATTTTGCCACTTTTCCTTCTTTTCACTTCTTTAGGTATGGGTATATGTCAACATTGTGTTCTTGTACCTCACCTTCTTTTCTCTCTCCGATATCTCAGTGGCATTCTTGACCCGATCATCTGAATATGGAAGGTTAATGAATGTCTTCTGGGCTCTACTTTGTGAGTCTGTTAGATTTTATTGCACAGCAAACTTCTTGGTAGGTTATGCTAAGCAGATCCTGTGGTCACAGAAGAGGTTTACACATGCATCTCAGTCAGGAGCTGTACTGATTGAATAGGCAATGTTATAGTACCTAACACGTAGTAGGAACCAAAATTTATTGTTGTTGTCACTAATTAGATATGTTTTCCCAATGAGGAAAGCAACTTCTTTTTCTTTGCTGAGTCCAACTCTCTTTATAGAAGAAAAAGCTTTATATACTTTTTTATAGCATCACCTAATCTATACACACTTACCACAACACTACAAATGATGGATCTCCATTGCTACAAGTATCCTAACAAATTGTGCAAACTGTGGCTACATTGGGATATCACTGACCACATTTCATATTTATTTGTCTCTTTGTGGAGCCTAACACTATGTGTAGTGCATAGCAGCAGTAAGTAAATGCTTACTGTGACAGCTGTCTCTGTTGTTGCTATGAACCATAAAGACAACATGCTAATCATATCAATATTTCTTTAACTGTGTGTTGCATCCCCTGGGGAGCTCTGAGAGTATCTCAGTGTGCCCAGGAGACCAATGTTTTAGATGCCTAATATCTGTTTGCAAAGAAAAAGTCTTCCCTTTTTGCTCCCTATTTCCAACCATTTTTTACTATTATCTGATCTCATATTTTACCATGTCTCTCATATGCTATTTTCTTCACCCAAATTAATACATATAGATACAGATATAGATGATAGTTAACAGATATAGACATAAATATGAATGACTGAGATGATGGAAGAGTGCTAAACTCAAGAGCTTTGAAATAATTCTGGGGAATTTAAGTCTTGGACTTACTCTCTACTCCCATAAGAATGGCCCTGCTTAATAAATGCATAGGCTAAATGTGGAAGACTGTAAGTTACCATACAAATTATATCTTTTGTTGTGATCAAAAGATTCTGTGATGCAGTTATTCCTTATCTTCTTTTTCTGCAAAAAGTCACAAAGACAAAAGTGCTCCTCAAACATGAAAACCACAGTCTCAAACTTTTCTGTGTATATATTGGGAGATGGAATGAAGTCACTGAATTTAAAAATACTATAATACAGATATTACTAACTTCTGCTTACTGAAGTTTTGGAAATGTTTCTCCTGTCATATTCTCTTGTACTTGTATTTTTCTACTTCTGGTCTTGATTGTTAGCTGTAAGTACAATTTTGTACAAGAGTCCACAGGCATGCATTGGCATTCTTTACATTTCTATGGGTGCCACTTAGATTCCCTGGCATTTTATTGGATCCTATCGTAATATTTTTCCCTAAGTTGGCCAAAAAAAATACAAAATCAATGTCTCTATTATTTATTCAGGAAAAAAGTCATTGCCTATGACTGAGGAACTGTGTTACTTCTAGAAGGTATAATCCTTGAGAGCTGATCTGTTTATTATCATAGGCTATCATAACTCTTACAATTCCTGACATATAATTAGATTTTATATATATTAGAATATATATATATATATATATATATGTACATTAGGTATTTTCTTCTCTTGTTTAATAAATAAATGAGACAATAAATGAATAAACTTTTTACCAAAAGTATTTTCCTAGAGAATTTAAGTCTATGACAAATGACAATTTGTCCCACCCCTAGAGTAATCATATTAAAATAAAGGAGTAGTTTTCCAGTGAGGATCAACTGAAAAGACAGCAAATGTTAACCATAAAAAAAAAAATGTTTGAGGAAAGTCAAGAAGGATGGAACAAAAGGGAGTTAGCAGAATAAACAACTTCTAAGTTAAGTAGTGTGTTGTAAGCTATGACATTGACTTGCAAGTTATTGGGGTTTTTTGAGAAGTGATACAATCTGATCCATGTCATTTCATGATATTTCTAAAGAGGATTCTGACAGTGGACTGAAAGTGAAAGGGAGAATGAGAGGAATATAGAGATAAGTTAGGAGTGAGAGCAAAACATTACCCAAGAAAGAGATGCTGGTGGCTGAAAGTAGAGTGGTAGCAGTGGAGGTGGTTTAAAGTCAAACTGGGAATTTTTTAAAAATCGAGTGGACTGGTCTTGACAGACAAGTGGAATGGTGATTGTGAGAGAAAGAAGTGAGTCAAGGATGATCAATCAGGAATTTTTTAAAGAAATGGAGAAGACTGGAGAGGAACGGTCATGAGAGACAAAAAAAAAGTTCAGTGGTTCAGTTTTGAACAAGTTAAACTTGAGGCTTCTATGAGTAATGTTTAAGACTGGAACTCTAGAGTTTAATTGCTCCACTACTTATCAGCTGGACAAGTGGTCTAACATTTTTGTTTCTTACTAAGATCTTCTACTAAATATAATGATAGGTTCTAAGGTTGCTGTGTGGATTAAATTAGTTAATCAATATCTAAAAAACACTAAAACTGATTTCCAGTACATCATAAGGATTTATGATTATTATAATCCTAGTAGAACTGTAAACAGAGGTTATAAGTATGGAACTCTGGAGTAAGTCAGAATAAGATTAGATAGGATTTAAAGCCACAGGACCAGATAAGACCATATAAAATGTGAGTGCACATAAGGAAAAGAAAAAGGCCAAAGACAGATCCCTGACATACTATTCCAAGAATTTGAGATATTCCAAGGTCTTTGAGGTTGGGAAGAGGAAAAAGAGCAATGAGACTCAAAAAGATCTGCCATTGCAGTTGGAGAAAAAAACAGGAGTGCTAGATGTTCTGGAAGCTAAGGGAAGTATTGCTAATAGGAAGGTATGGTCATGTTAGTCAATGGAGATTAATAAATGAACATTGGCTTGAGCCAGGTAGACGTTGGTGGTAACTTTGTCAATCAACCTTGAGTGGAGTCATTGAAATGAAGTGACTCAATGGGAGAATGAAAAAAAAAGAAAATAGAGTTAATTAGAATAAACTTTTTTTTTGAGAACTTTTGCCTTTTATAGAGCAGACATGCTTGGTAGGGAGCTGGAGGTGGTTGGTGATTGAGGGTGACTTTTTATTCAGATGGGAGATGTTTCACCATGTTTGCAAGTTGATAGAAATAATCCCAATATAGACCTTAAGGGAACTTTCCCAGTCTATTTTTCTACTGCAGTGAATTTGAAGTGAAATGAACACACATTTGGAAAGAGGTAACATTATCTACTTGCCTTCAAGTAGAGAAGTTCCAATTATCCATAAGGAGTAAAACTAAGATTTTGATTATACCACTTTCCATAGTCTATTTATGTGAACAAGAAAGAGGATCTTTGTTTTTAAAATAAAGAATGTAAGAGCAATACCCTATGGATGTACTTCTTAGTATCACTGAGCTATTTTTATCTTTTAAGAAAGACAAATTGATCTTTCATTGCTAAATGAAATAATAATTTTAGAGACACCTGGGTGGCTCAGTGGTTGAGCATCTGCCTTCAGTTCAGGGCGTTCTGGGATAGAGTCCCACATCGGGCTCCCTGCAAGGAGCCTGCTTCTCTCTCTGCCTGTGTCTCTGCCTTCTCTCTGTGTCTTTCATGAATACATAAATAAAATCTTTTTTTAAAAAATAAATAAATGAAATAATAATTTTATTCTTATCCAGGATAAAATAATGTCAGAAAGTACAATTAAGTTTTTAATGTATATTAATAAGCAAGAATTTGGTCCATTTATCTCAGATTCTCCTCTCAGATCCTCCAGTCTAGACAAATCCTTTCTCCACTGCAACTTCACACATTTTGCTTTCTCCTAAGTTCTATAGTCTTTATAAAGGCTAGGACATTTCTAGGACTTTTGCAACTCAAGAATGTGTGTTTACACAACTCTTCAAGTCCTTTCCCCCCTTTTTGCATAAAAAGAGTTCCAATGTCTTTTTAAGTGACTCCATGACAAGAAATCTCTTCCAAAATTATTTCCTAGATTAGCATAGTCTATTCTGACCATGTATTTGCTTCATATTTTCTAGTCATTTATCTTTACAGTGATACATTTGGTCATTTACATTTGTTGAAGGGCTCTTCCTAAGAATTTTATATTGCTTTCTTATCAATAAATGAATGAAAGATACTTAATGCTGACAAGTGAAGAATCCCATGTTAAGGTACAATGGTCAATTTATAAACACAAAATATCCAGAGGGCAGCCACAATCTAAATTCTCCCCCATAAATTGTCTTGGAAAGAGTACTTTTTACCAGAAGGCTTAAACAAGAGATTAAAAATGGTTCTAACCATCACTGTACTGAAAAACATAGAAACAACTGAAACTCTCAAGAATAATTACTAGTCTCAAAGAGAAGCACCCTCTCCATGGTTACAACATTCATTCATTTGTTCAACATTTATTGACCATATAGAATATTAACACTGTGGGAGATGGTCCAATATGAAATTGAGAATTGAGATTCAATCATGGGTATCAGAGAATTAATTGTAAGAAATGCATGATGCCTTGTTGCAGCTGCAATTGATAAGTCTTATAATAATGATGTAAAGGGTTCAGTGGGAAGAGAAAAATGGGGGTTTACATTGTAAAATAATCATAACAAGGCACCAAATCTTCCTTAAGAAAATGACACTTACTTTAATTTTGCAGAATTAGAAGTAAGCTACAAAACAATATAAATCCAAAGAGAAATAACTCTACAAGTAATTAATTCTCTGTTCTATACCAGAATTTACACACACACACACACACACACACACACACAGTGAGAGTGAGAGAGGTTGAGAGTTGGACATGAAAGGAGTTGAGGAAGGTACAGAGGGTTTTCAGGAGGAATCTCAAGTATGTGCATTCCATCCTGAGCACTCTGGAGAAGATGTCCAAGGATTTTAAAGAGAGGAGTGGTAGGACCAGGTTTGCATCTTTGAATGAAGCAGTGGAGGCTGGCTTGGAGAAGGCTGGGCATACATTAGGCACACTCTAGGACTCCTGAAAGTCAACCATGTGGGAGTTATAGCCTACATGAAGACGGTAGGAAAGAATCAGGCATTTTCTACAAAACGTGAAATTTTTATATGACTCTTGGTCCTTAGGAGAGTAAAAACACATTTCCTTCTCAAGAAAAAAAGCAGTAAAATTTCCCTTCTTTTCTTTTTATAGACTATATTAGTTTCCTATTGCTGCTGTAACAAACTACCACAAACAGAGTAGAAGAAAAAATACAAATATATTTTACAGTTCTGGGTGCCAGGAGTCTTAAATGGATCCTATAGACTAAAATCAAGCTGTCTATTGAGCTGTGTTCCTTCTGGAGGTTCTAGGGGACAATCTTGCCTTTTCAAGCTTCTAGAAGCCACCTGCACACCTTAACTCATGGTCTTTTCTTCCACTGTCATCATCATATCTCCTCTGATTTTGATCCTCTCACCTCATTCTTGTAGGGACCTTTGATTATATCAGTCCCACTTAGGTAATCCAGGAAAATGTCCCCATCTCAAAGTCTTAGCTGCATCCACAAAGTACCTGTTGCCATGGAAGGTAATATATTCACAGATTCCAAGGATAAGATGTGGAAATCTTTGGAGGGCCATTAGTTTGACTAGCACACTAAATATCTGTGAATTGTCACAACCTCTATCGGAGCTGTAAAATAGGATGAAATTCAGTGCCTTGTCCATCTAGACCAGTCTGAGAACTTGCTGGAGTCTGGGTTCTGTCCTTTTTTAGCACTATGATGTGCTCATTTACTGGTTTAACATAAACAGATAAAAGAAAGAAGCTGTTTTTGTTACTTGGAGACTTTTAACCTCTTTTGCCCACCTCCAAGGTAAATACAGGTTGTGTCAAAATATGCTTTACGTGTGTTAATGAAATACTGGGGCCAAACATGTTGGTTATTGCACACGGTTTGTTTAAAATATCTCCTAATTGAAACTTGGTATGCATATTACTTCCCAGTAGAATCTATGCCAATAAATTACAGTAGATAGCAGAAAATTTTTTCCCTTTTTTTCTCATCTTTTAGAAAACATTTACATTAAAAACAAACCTGAAAATTATTATTATTGTCTTATCTTCTTAATATTGTGGTGGGGAACATTCATACTCTTTGTATTACCCTCACTTTGGACATAATATAATAGAATTATTGAAAAATTAAGATTTTGCCACTTGCAAAACTTACTCGGAATCAGCACCAACACCATGTTGTGCTGTCTTAACTCACTATGTTCTGCTCTAAAACTTGTGAATCTTTTCTTTCACCTTTTTTTTTTTTTAATTTAACCCTCTCCCTCGGTAGAAGAAAGAAATCTTCTTAACTGTACTATCTGATTATGCTACTTTCACTCCTGACATATAATCAGAAAGGATTACTTGGACTTTCTTAACCATGAAAGCAAACAAACACTACCAACAGTCCCCAAAGGCATTCTCAATCCCGCTGAAGAAAAATAACAGAAATAGCCTTTCAAAGTCATTTCTTTTCCTGAGCTCATGTTTATCTGAAAATGAATACGATTAGGACATGTTGGCTATGATAAATATGGAATATTTTGTTGGTGATGTTACCAGGCAGGTAGACTTTATGATTTAAGTTTTATAGGCTGCCCTCTGGGTCTTTCTATTTATTGAATAAAGAACTCAAACATTTAGGTTCTCTATCTCTTTGTATATGTGCATGTGTATATGTGTGTGTGTGTGTGTGTGTGTGTGTGTAAATATATATTGTCCTTCCTTCAGCCTTGGGAGCAACAGAGGTTTATCATTTTCACACTTGTTGAATAAGAACATCCGATATATTTGTTGTATTTATTCTCTTGATAAGCCTTGCCTTTAGTATGCCTGAGGGAACTGATTTGTAAGATATGCCATATGTTTTCCTTATATTACTACCCAGTGCTACAGTAAATTAGATCCTAAAATCAGAAAACATACATCTGTCATTGGCTTTGAGAAAGGTTTAAAGAATCTTTTCCTGGCAAATTGTAATTGCTGATGACCGCTTATTTCATGCAAATTTTCACACATGTGGGACTATTAATGTGGCAGTGCCCTCGATGAAATCATACAGCTGCTACTGACAGGGTAAAATTGCCAACAATATGATGCATCTTAATGGTCTGTGTGGCCAAGTCAGTGAATGAAAGAATCCCATAGCACCAATTCAATTTCATATAGGAGAGGTTGATAAAAACAAAACCACAGCACCTTATTAATTTTTATTTAGGATTAATTACAAATGCTTTTAATCAGAGAACTCCAATTTTAAGTGTGCTCCACAAAAGTTTTAGAATGCTTATCTCAGGGGCTCTGATTTAATTAACAACCCTTCTATATTTCTATAGTTTTGTGATATTAAAATGAACCAAAAAATGATTTCTCTGTTCTATTGTACTTTCTGAAACGTTTACCTATAATGGCAGTAGTTACACCACAGCTTGCTTATGACTGTATCTCTGTTGCAATGTTGATGTCTTAAAACTAGAATAAAAATGAATTGTGCATATGTGTATGTGTACTTTAAATATATATTAAACTCTGTATTAGTAAGGATGCAGAAGTAGTTGACTGATAAAGATCAAATAAGGGATCCTGGGTGGCGCAGCGGTTTAGCGCCTGCCTTTGGCCCAGGGCGCGATCCTGGAGACCCAGGATCGAATCCCACGTCGGGCTCCCGGTGCATGGAGCCTGCTTCTCCCTCTGCCTGTGTCTCTGCCTCTCTCTCTCTGTGACTATCATGAATAAATAAATAAAATCTTTTTAAAAAAATCAAATAACTACTATATATGATACAAATGAATTTCCCTCTCACTAATCGTCCAAACTTAAGCAGTGTGTGGCGGGTTTTGTAGCTGCAGTTTTGGAGATCTAGGTTCTTTCTTGTTCTGCCATTCTTTTTTTTTTTAATATATTTTTTTTATTTTTTAAAGATTTTATTTATTTACTCATAGAGATGCAGAGAGAGAGAGAGAGAGGCAGAGACACAGGCAGAGGGAGCAGGCTCCATGCAGAGAGCCCGACGCGGGACTCGATTCCAGGTCTCCAGGATCACGCCCTGGGCTGCAGGCGGCGCTAAACCACTGAGCCACCGGGGCTGCCCTTGTTCTGCCATTCTTAATATGCAACTCCCACGTTGTAGTTTAAATGGCTCTTCTAGCAACATTAGCAGGAGGGAGAGGAACCGTGGAGGGCACAGTTTCATTTTAAAACTGTGACCAGAGGGCACTTAGTTGGCTCAGTCAGTTGAGCATCCAACTCTTGATTTCAGCTCAGGTCATCATCTCCACATTAAGACACTGAGCCTCCAGTTGGGCATTGTGTTTAGCGGGAAATTGGCTTAGGATTTTCTCTCCCTCTCCCTCTGCTCCTCCCCTGACTCAGGCACTTTCTATCTCTCTCTCTTTCAAATAAATAAATAAATTCTTAAAACTATGATCAGGAAGTTGCTCATATCACTTCCTCTTCTCCCCCCATTTATAAGAACTTAATTATATGACCACACCTAGCTGCAAGACAGACTAGGAAGTAGAGTCTTTAGCATAAGACCTTCTAAAATTACAATTTCTATTACTAAAGAAAAAAGAACAGAATGGATATTAAAACCCAATCATCAGCCTCTGTCATATGTTCTAACATTACTTTGGACTGCTTTGACAATTACTATGTGGAGGAAATCCAAAGACATGGCAGCACACCTACGAAAATGTTTATCAATTGCAAAGTTCAACTATCTTAAGCAAATTCTTCCTCTCTTATTTCCTTCCTTCCTCCCTTTCCCTCTCTCTTCCTCCAGCTTTTCTCCTCCCACATCTTCCTTTTTTGTTATTTTGTCAACTCCTATATGTCAAGTATTGCCTTATGCATTAAACTTCAAAGCCATTTCCTCTTTCACATAGTCATATGGAGGAAAACAATAAATTAGTACAATATGGAAAGTGTTATTTTAACAATATACTATAGGAAAGAAAAAAACACCTTACATGTCTAATCAGTAAGCAAAATACCCTGCACTTACTCAAAACAAAATAAACCTTTAAAAGTAGAAGAGCAAAATATATGCAATTTCTTTATTTTGCTTAAACTTTGCAATATACCATTTAATGTTGTCAATTCATGATAAAAGCAATCAAAAGGCTCAATATCTGTTTTATTTTTCACTGTGTAAGACATAGTCTTCTTTTCTGTCTTACAGACCCTGAGCTATCAGGACATGTAATTGTTCAAACACACGTTTCACCTAACAGAAATACGTATCAAGTATGGGCACAATAGAGGGATGTGCTGTTAGTAACTGACCCTGAGAAATTGACCCTACATTCACTCATTCTGTTCAAAGCATTGAGGAATATACTGGAGCTATTACTAGTTCCTTGTTCCGGGATCAATACGCAAAGGGAGTTTCAAAATTAGTCAAAAGGGATCAGGAGAGTATTAGAAAAAAAGAGCAGATGGAATGTCTGAATAGATCTTCACCAGGTTTAGGTATGTCATGGGTGTTCAGCCAGGGCTTAAAAGCAAAGGATGCTTGTCCTTCTAAGAGAGAGCGAATATGACTCTTTCTTCCTTTTTTTTTAAGATTTAATTATTTATTTGAGAGAGAGAGCATGAGTGAGGGGAGGGGCAAAGGGAGAGGGAGAGAAAGGATCTCAAGCAGACTCCCCGCTGTGTGTGGAGCCCAATGCGGGGCTTGATCCCATGACCCTGAGATCAGGACCTTAGCCAAAATCAAAAGCCAGATACTTAACCAACTGAGCCATCCAGGCACCCCCAATATGACTCTTTCTTTATAGTCAGTTTTAAAGAAATTAAGTGCTCGTCTACTACAAAATGAACAAAATAAAACAGAAGCAGACTCAGCTACAGGAAGTGAACCATTGATTGGTGGTGGTGGGGGGTGGTGGTGAGAGAAAGCCAGCAAAATGGGGAATGTGATTAAGAGGTACAGACTTCCAGTTGCAAAATAAGTAAGTTATGGGGATGTAATGTACCACATCGGGAATATAGTCAATAATATTGTAATAACTTTATATGGCGACAGATGATAAGTAGACTTATCATGGGGATCACTTCATAATATATAAAAATATCGAATCACTATGATGTATACCTGAAACTAATAGGGTATTTTATGTCAATTATATCTCAATTAAAAAAAATACTTATGCCATTTGCTTGTATCTGTTGGCATCTCTCAATCACTCACCATCACTCTGCTGAAAATTACCCACATGGAAGCTTTATATTACAACAGTCAGCAAACGTATATAGAATTTACAGATGGAAACTTATCCTTTATTTAATATTATATTTATTTACATAATAGTCCAAATTCAAATACATAAATGGTCTAGTCAATTTGTTAGAGAAATATTTTACCTAGAAAAAAACATGTATGTGTTTATAATTGTAATGATCAGTTTAAAGTGTTCATTGTTAACATAATTAAACAGTAGAGTAAGATGATCTATAATAATCCAACAATTGAATAATATATGCAAAAGATAGCATAGTGATTGATTTAGGGTGGAAGGTGGCAAAGAAGAGGATATAATTAGGGAGGAGGGGTTTTAATTACTACAAAGTTTTATTTCTCAAGCTGTATGTAGGATTGGTATATTATTTTTCTTCATATTATTATTTATACTATTTTGAATATATAAAATGTTTCCCAATAATTAAAAAAAATTTCGTATACTCTACTATCCCTCTTTCCTTATTTTATTTTCCAGATGTTTTAGGATTTATAAAAAAATAGCATTGAGATATAAGTTACTTTTTTTTTTTTGAAGACTGATTGATTGATTGATTTGAGAGAGAGAGAGAGAGAGAGAGAGAGAGAATATGCAGGGGGAGGGGCAGAGGGACAGAATTCTCACGCAGGCTCCCCACCAGGCATAGAGCCCTACGCTCTTGATCTGAAATCAAGAGCCACCAGGCACCCTGATAGTAATTCACTTCTCAAAAACTTGTTCCAATCATTCATTTTATGCTTTAATTGGATTCATTTGTTTCTTCACATTTCAGCTACTTCTGAACACATTTGATCAATTCTAATGTATAAAATATATTATTATTTTGTTGTTGCTGTTGTTAACCATCAAGGCAATTATTTTTATATACTTCATACTGTATAAATTAAAAGGCATTTGTGGAATTTTACTGATAATGTAGACAAAAGTGTACATTTTTACTCCCTAAAGGTAATTTTGGATGAGAGTAGTGATATGAGGTTTAAGGGCCTGAATTTTCTAAATAACTGCAATAACTTTATTTTACATTGCCATTATAGATCAAAACAGTGATATCACTTGTTCAGAAAAAGCATATCGTTTCTATTTTCATTGCACTGTTTTCATCTGTTCATCTGCTCTCATCAGCTGAGAAGCCATATAGTAGGTTATGGTTTCCTACAACAAAGAGATTACTTCAGTTAAATTTGTCCTGTGGGCTAAGATAAATGGGTCATGTTTTAAATATTTATGAAAAAAAACTGTGCAGATAGTGATATTTTAAGTGTATTTTTTGTATTAAATTGTGATTTATAACATCTTGTTATTAATATAGAAAAAAAGTCCTGTGATTTCTACCTGTGTTTATTTCTTAAGTGCTACCCCACTTGCTCTATTTACATTTTTTTTTGTACCCTCAAAGCATGTACCTTTCTAAATTAGGGCTTTTTGGAAAACAAGGGTCAGAACTTGTCACAGAGCCATAAGACATGTCAGGTTTCAGCCATTTCTCTGAGCTTATCTTGGTGCAAAGCATGCACATTTGCATACTGACCTTTACAAAACCAAACAAAGAAGGTGACATGAGGGTCATTTCCTAAACCCAGCTAATGAACTGATTATCCCCCAAAGCCTGGTAGTCTGAATAACAATGAAGAGTGGAAAGTTCACCTCAAATCCTTAGGGGCAAAATAAATCCCTGAAGTAGATTTTTAATAAACCGATTGTATATTACAATGAGTATTTTAATTGTTTGTTACTGAACCTCCCAGTGCCAAGAGATCAAATTGTTTGCCACAGAAAGGTATTGTCAAGCCTTCAGATATACTTTAATTTTTAATTCTTTGTCTCTGAACTATTGTTCTTTAACAAGTCCTTTCTTATTGGAGGAGGAGGAGAGAATGGCATGAAGATTTTTCCAGAACATTTCTAGTAAAGAAAGTATGCAGATATTTTCACTTAAGTTTACTTGTTTTCTAGGGCAAATTGGTGTGTAAATGAATTAAGAATATTTTTTACTATTATTCTCTATGTATATATTATTTATATGTATAATTTCTATACAAGCATATGATAATATTTCTAGATAGATATCATTATAGCTGGTTACCATGGAAATAATTTTGACAAAATTCCAGGAGATAAATCTTCTTCATCAAATCAAATTCAAAAGAGAAATGATTAACACTTGGGACTTTTACATTCAACTGACACACTCAGGTTTCTTTTTTTTTTAAAGATTTTATTTATTTATTCATGAGAGACACAGAGATAGAGAGAGAGACATAGAGAGGCAGAGACACAGGCAGAGGGATAGCAGGCTCCATGCAAGGAGCCTGATGTGGGACTCGATCCTGGGACTCCAAGATCACGCCCTGGGCCAAAGGCAGGCGCCAAACTGCTAGGCCACCCAGGGATCCCCCACACTCAGGTTTTAAACTCATCTATGCCTCCATGTTTGTTAAGAATAAGGTCTGAACCAGACCTTATAAAAGAGTGATAAAGAGGAAACGATTTTACATCCTTGGTAACTTGATATGTATGTTAACTGATTGACTAATGTTGAACAATGTTAATATTAATTGATTATTTTCTATTTATTTTCTTGACAACTTTTTACCTAAATTTTTGGTTTGGCTAGTTCATTTAAATATCAGTCTGACCTAATTACAAAATTATCCAAGAGGGGGCACCTGGGTGGTTCAATGGTTGAGCATCTGCCTTTGGCTCAAGATGATCCCAGGGTCCTGGGATCGAGTCCCAACATTGGGCTCCCCACAGGGAGTCTGCTTCTCCCTGTGCCTATGTCTCTGCCTCTCTCTGTGTGTCTCTCATGAATAAATGAATGAAAGAATATATAATTACCCATGAGTGTTTTACATAGTTGATGCTTATGTTCCAAAATCTTATTCTGTGAGCTAAGTAAATAATAAAAGATGAAAAGATTCCTGGTTCCCAACTATTATATCTGTTAGTATTAAAGATGAGAGTGTAAAGGAAAGGAAAATGATCTTGCTGCATTGACAAAGTAGATTTACCATCTTTTTAAAAATTCTGTTGCTACATAGTCTCATGTCTCCCTGAATTCCTCTCTCACAACTCTCTGTGGCACCTGGTTTATGTCCTTAATCAGCCTGCATCTTACATTTCAGTGTACATTGAAATTCTCTCTGTAGTCCTCATCTTTTTTCCAATTTGCATTTTCTGGGCATTCTTATCTACTCCTCTCACCTCAACTGAGAGGACCCATATATCCATCACAGCCCTCTCTTCCAAGTTGGGAACCAATACTTAAAACTATTTATTAGTTATTTCTAATCAATTCTTTCACAGCTACTCTGAATTCATCTGCTACAATTATGGCCATTATCTTCTTTCTCAAAGTTTCTTCTCCTTGTATTCTTTTTCATGTTGAAGGAATTAATACTCAGCTGGTAGATTAGATAGAAAATTGCTTCTCCTTTTCCTTACCCACTCCTCTCAGGATCAAATAAATTATCAAGGACTATCCATTCAACTCAAGAAATACTTCTGGCTCCATATTCCATTCTGCATTTGAATAACCACTAAATTAAATTTCTTTCCCATTATTTCTGAATTTTATTGAGGGCTTTTCCTGTATCTATTGAGATAATCATAGAGTTCTATACATTTATTTTTTTATAATTTGGTAAATAGCATTAATAGATTACAATGTTAACATGTTTTTATATTCCTGAATTAAACCAAACACATACATATGTAAAGAGATGGATTTGGTTTAGAATATTTTATCTGTTAAGGCTGATTTGGGAAGATAGATTTTATTTATTTATTTGACAGAGAGAGCAAGAGATGAAGAGCAAGTGCACACACACATACACACACACACAGTGGGGGAGGGGCAGAGGGAGAAGCAGACTCCCTGCTCAGTAAGGGGGCTCCATCCCCAGACCCTGGGATAATGACCTGAGCCAAAGGCAAATGCTTAACTGACTGAGACACCCAGGTGTCCCAGGGGGATGGATAGACTTTAAACTGTGGTTGTAATTTGTTTTCATGGGTATGACTTTATTCAGCATTTCTAATTCCTTTTGAATGGATATAATGTATTATATTTTTCTAAGAAATTATTTGTTTATTTTTCAAATTTACTGGCATAGTGTCCTTTGATATTTTTTACTTCTGCTTTTCTCTCTCCTTCATTGAATAAAACTATGTTAAAGTTAAGGTCTTTAAAATTTTTTTTTTTCTTTTGGTCAGAAAATTGTTACACACAACTTCTGATGCTCTTGGCCTGAAACATTTCTGGGGTCTTGTGCCAATTTTTCCCTGCTACAGTGACCAGCTCTACATGGGAGTTTGACCAACTTCAACCTTACAGTGCCTTGGTGTTTGCAATTCCTGCCTCTTATTCTAGGTTACCTTTTGTGCTGAGCTGTGGGACTTGATTAGGACCACTTTTGGTACTTATGAATATATAGCTGAGAAAGGAAAATGAAAAGGCTAAGCCAAAACTCAAGGGGAATAGGAATCAATAGATATCTACCTTTCCCAATCTACCTTCCCTCTCAGGAAGTACTATTCTGAGAGGCAGTTTATAAGGCTTCTGAGAAATGGTCTGTGGAATCAAAGAATTACTCTGCTCTGTATCCAATTGAACAAGACAATCTTCCCTGTGTCTTCTCTTTGGCTGCTTTAGACCCCTTGTCCCCCACTCTTGTACTCAGGGATCACAGTCCTGAATAAAATGTAGAACAATTACCCATTGTCTTAGGGCGTGCTTCCAGGATAGAACCAAACAGTTTTTACGAAGAACCAGTTGCTGGCTCTGTTAAACCTCTCTGTTATACTATTATTTTGTATATAGCAGTTATCTTTGCTCTTATATTTGTTATTTTCTCTTTCAATTTTGAGTTTTATTCTCTTTTTTTACTCTAACTTTTAAAACATTGAATAATTTGTTAATTTCAGTCTTTCTAAAACAGCGATGTTTATTGTTGTAAATTTCCCTCCTTATTACCACTGACTCGTATTCCATAAACTTTGGTATATTGTATTTCATTGTTAAATTTGAAGTAATTTCTGACTTTAATTTTGAATGCTTTGTGTTATTAGAAGTATATTTTGTTATTTCCAAATACATGCTGTTTTGTTTTAAATTGTTTATTGTTTTTCAATTTATAATACCACGTCTATTGTGTTGTATTTAATTTATCTTTAAGATACCAAGCTTTGCAATTTGTTGAAGTTGTTTTATGGCATAACATGTGACAGTTTTCAAATATATTCCCATGTGCTTGTGAAGATATCAATTTTCTAATTGTTGGCTGCAGGATACATCATATGTCCTTCAGATTAATGTTGTTGTGTTGCTCAAATTTTCCATATCCTTATTAAGTTTATGTCCACCTCATCTATCCATTACTGAGAAAAATATATTAAAATATTCCATTATGATGGTCTATTTCTATTATTTATGTACACATGGACATACATATATTTGATGCTATTAGCTATATCCATATTTATAATTATATATCATTCTAGTCTGGCCTTTTATCCTATTCTCTATTTTTAATTTTTTTTGCCTTAAAATCTCCTTTGTTTGACATTAGTATAACAACTTTTTCACTTTAAAACATTTGCATGGCAGATCTTTTTCTATTCTATTATTTTCAAAATCTGAGGCTTACTTTTCTTTTTTTTAATTTTTATCTTATAAACATCATTTAGCTGAAATTTAAAGAAAAATGACTAGGTAATGTTTTTCTTTTAACTTGTGGATTTAAACTATGATCTTCGGGCCAAATGAGGCAGGCTGTTTGTTCTTATAAATAGAGTTATATTGGAATAGAGCCACACCCACTCATTTATGTCTTGCCAATTGCTGAGACAATGACATAATTGAATCATCATGACAGAGACCATACGGACCATGGAGTATTTATTATCTGCTTCTTGACAGAGAAAGTTAGCTGGCATACAGACTACTGATTTTATATTTATAGGAATAGTAATTGCTAATATATTTGGAATTTGTGCTTTTTATCTTATTTGCCCATATTACAATTTTTTTGCTTTATTATGTAATTAAAACATTCCATTTTTTAATAAATTGGAAGTTATTACTTCTATTTCTGGTTTTCATCTGTCATACTATTGATTACACAAAAGCATAGTATTAATCAATAGCTCAATTTACCTTCACATCAATAAAATGATTTCAAGATATCTTCTTCACATTTTATGCATATTTGTTTCAACATTATAGTCCAATTTGTATTTTTCACAAAAAACAATGACATGTTTGTTTGTTCTATTTATATTTATCTATATTTTTATTAGTGTTTTGCTATTCATCCTCCTCGTGTCTCATACCTTCATTCTAGATTCATTTTATTTCTTTTTGATGTACATCCTTGATCAAGCAAGGTACATCCTTTACTGCTGATGTGAAGTTCCTGCAATATTTTTAATATTTTTCTTTCTTATATATTTAGAAGAGAATACTACTTTAGTTTGATAACTATTTTATCTTATGCTTTTGAAAATATTCCTCCATTATCTTACAGTTTTCATTAGGATACTTCAGAAAACTGCTACTTGATAATGATCTTTCTTTTGATGACATCTTTCCCTTTCCTTTGGATGAATTTAAGATCATATCTTTATTGTTTTTTGAAATTCCACTAAAATATATCTATAAGTCATTTGTTTTTAATTTTATGTTTCTGTGCTTCATAAATATGGGACCTTATGGCTTATACCTTTTAAAAAAAACTTCCAACACTAAATATTCAAATATTACTTATCTTACATTCTTCCTATGCTATCTTTTTTGAAACTTCAACTATATATATGTGAGACCTTTACATTTGGGTGCTATTGAACCATAGATTGTTACTATTGTAACAGTTTTAGGTGATACATGACTTTTAGCAGGTGAAATCATTTCTGATTTTGGAAACAAAATGGCATATGGCCAATGAAAACAAGAACTATCTGCCTAAAATCTGAACAGTTTTAGGGCCCTCAACTCCATCATTTGAAATAATAATAATAGGGGAGAAGTTATTCCTTTTCTTCCCAAGATACTGTCAAACTTATGTAACACTTTAAAGACTAAAAGCATTGATGTCTACAGTGAGACATCAATAAATAAAGCCAAGGTCACTGAAAGTGATGATGGTGGTTCTGAGTCGGATTACTGGCAAATGGAAGCTTGTGTTGATTTGTGAATTCACATAAGATATCCTTTCCCATAACATTGACAAACCTAGAGTGGACAGTGAAGGAGGGCTCAGAAAGAAGGCTGTTATGGATTTAGGGCTGAAGAATGATGGGAATTTGGATATTAAGGTATAAGAGTCTTCACATTTACCCAAAGTCTAGTAAGGCCAAGATATTTTTGAATTATGTGTATAACACGCCTGATTTCCATTTCTTTTTTTTTTTTTTTTTTTTTTTTTTAAATTTTTATTTATTTATGATAGTCACACAGAGAGAGAGAGAGAGAGAGGCAGAGACATAGGCAGAGGGAGAAGCAGGCTCCATGCACCGGGAGCCCGACATGGGATTCGATCCCGGGTCTCCAGGATCACGCCCTGGGCCAAAGGCAGGCGCTAAACCGCTGCGCCACCCAGGGATCCCCTGATTTCCATTTCATTCCTGATGAAGAACATCTATTGCACACAATGCTGGTTATAAAATAATGCTTTGGGTTCAACATCAAAATGTCCCCATAGCTATATTTAAAAAGCTGGTTCAAAATGCTGCCTCTATGTAAGGATCTGCCAGTAATATACTCAACCTTGACATGTGCAAGAGGAGACTGAGATTCACTGAGCTGTCTGTTAAAGAATATGATCATTCTTACTATTATCTTTTATCCAAGAAAAGACCAAGTGCTTTAAATGAATGAAATGCTAGACCAGATGTATGCCAAACATCAAATTCTTGCTATTAGGGCCATGTAAAATTTGCTTAAAACTAGATTCTCATGTTAATTGAGAATAAAAATGAAGCCAAACTTTAAGATAAACCAATCTAATATACAAAGTAATGAACATATTTTTTTAAAGATTTATTTATTTATTCATGAGAGACACAGAGAGAGAGAGAGAGGCAGAGACATAGGCAGAGGGATAAGCAGGCTCCCTGGTGGGAGCCTGATGTGGGACTCCATCCTGGATCCTGGGATCACGACTCAACTGCTGAGCCACCCACGCATCCCATTAAAGACTAATTTGCTCATAATTTTTTGACAAGATATTTCTATAGCACTAATGTTTAATTTGTATTGGTACCCTAAGGAAGTCCAAAATGAGACATCAACTATTCTGCATGTGCCACATGAGGTAAGACACTATCTTATAAATAAAGTTCTGTAAAAAAAAAAAAAAAAAAAAAAGGCATAAAATAACTTACTTGCTCTAGTATAACATTGGGAACTTGGCATTATTGACATTTTGGGATGGGTAGTTCCTTTTCATTGGTGTGCTGATTCTATGTTCTAGGATCATCGACTGCATCTCAGACCTCTACTTCCTAGATAGGAAACGCATTGCTACTCCATTTATGATACAATGATCTCCAGATATTGTGAAATGTTCCCCGAGGGAAAACTGCCCCTGATGGAGAATGACTGCATTAGTTTACCAGGCTTCTCCTACCTACCAATCCCCAATACCCCCAGGAAATTCCATTAATTCTTTGAGTGAACTTCTGTATGTAAGCAGCTTTTTTTTCTTACATAAAAGTACATTATTCTTATTTTTGTTTTTGTCACTTAAAGATTTCAAGCACATTATAAAAATTGAGGGGCTGTCAAAACTTTGAATCTTTTAATGAACCTTAAAATTACTTCCAGGGATCCCTGGGTGGCGCAGTGGTTTGGCGCCTGCCTTTGGCCCAGGGCGCTATCCTGGAGACCCGGGATCGAATGCCACGTTGGGCTCCCGGTGCATGGAGCCTGCTTCTCCCTCTGCCTGTGTCTCTGCCTCTCTCTCTCTCTCTCTCTCTGTGTGTGACTATCATAAATAAATAAAAAATTTTTAAAAAATTACTTCCAACTTTTTGTAATAAATTTTAACATAAATAATTTTATATATACATTGTGTTCTGTGCATATATGTAATAGCAAGATAAATTCCCAGGAGTGATGTTTCATTTGAAAGAGTATTTATATTTTAAATTTTGGTAGATATTGCCAAATTCCCCTGTAAATGCATCAATTTATACTCTATCAACAATGCACTTTCATAGAAAATAGTGTTGTAAGGTTGGTAGAGGTGGTGGTGGTGTTTCTGTTCTTACTATTTTTCTCTGTTCTGTTTTGATATCTGGGAGAAAATAAGGCAGAAGATATTGAATTATGCTGCTACCATACTCATACTGTAGTTCCTTTTATAAACTTTTTTTCTTGGAAACCAACTGTAGTAAAAGTTCCTGAAACTTTCGTGGTGTAATTTGGAAAACAAAATTATCTTTAGAGAGACTGAAGAAAGTGATAAAGCTCAAAATGATAAGGTCACTGGTCTCTGGAGATGCTGATAAAATAGTCTTATACTCTATTTATTTGGTGAGAAAAGATGATAATCCAACTGGTCCCGACTATTATTCACTACAAAGACAGTTCAAGCCAGGAATTTCAGCGTCATAAACCTATTAAACATTTCATAGGCTTTCCTAGGACAGCAGAAACTTTTGTGAAGAAGGAAAAACAAACATGTTTAATCATGGTTTCAGTATAAATACAGACATTGATAGATGAAATTTGTGATAAGTTTCACCTTTGGAAAATAGCTAATGAATCCTGGCAATATTAATTTTCCTTGGTAATTAGGATTACCTTTCTTTTTTTTTTCTTACTATTTTTGATAGCTGCTTTTTAAAACAGGCCCAAATGGTCAACATCTTCCTACCTCCCATGAAAATTCACTAATTATAAAAATTGCTCATAGAAATGTTTTCCACCACATTCATTGTATGTAGGAAGAAGAAGACCATCTTATAGGGGCATCAGTTTGAAACACAACTTCTTCCTTCTCAACATGAATTTTGGCTATTTCACTATTTCTTTCTTTTTTTTTTTTAATTTTTATTTATTTATGATAGTCACAGAGAGAGAGAGAGAGAGAGAGAGAGAGGCAGAGACACAGGCAGAGGGAGAAGCAGGCTCCATGCACCGGGACCCCGACGTGGGATTCCATCCCGGGTCTCCAGGATCGCGCCCCGGGCCAAAGGCAGGCGCCAAACCGCTGCGCCACCCCGGGATCCCTATTTCACTATTTCTTCCCTATTTCTATAACTTGTCCAAACTTTCAACAAAGAAAAGTTATTGGAGAAACTAACCAAAGACTTCATTTTATTCAGAAAATGTGAGCTCATCAAGTATACTTACATGATGCTCATTAACATCTAATGCTTTTCCTATTAGAATAAAAGCTATTCACTTTGTACTACAATTAAAATATGATTACTATGGATGATCTGAAAGGTGTATAAAACTGTGCATACTGGAACTCACAGAACCAGTGTTCATTTTCATGTCTGTAAAATTTGAATGCAATTACTTATAAATGATTATTCTCTTTCAGATACCTTTCCTCAGCCAAGACAATATTAAAACCATCATGTGGTCAACAATAATGGCATATGAGAAACTCTAAAACTATGAACATGACTGAATACCTTTTATGTCTATAAATCTGAAGGTACTTAGAAGGTCTAAATTTTATGAGTACTTTAGGTATTATAAATTTTTATCAACTGTGGCCTTTAAAACTAAAGTTTTATTCGTGTTATGTGCATTTTTTACACAGCTCACCAGACTAAAACCAACTTTCCATATGAACCCTGATTGTCAGAGAACAACTCATATGATAATCATATGTCCCAAAAGCCATTGTTTGAGCTTAGTTCAGGACTAACTTGGGTTGATTGATGATCATTAATTATTGGAGTTCCATGGAAGAGGGAAAAGAAAAGATATAGCAACCAAGGAAGGTCTTATTCTATATGTTCCTTGATGATTATTCCTTTTAGTAGATCTTTCCAATTCAATCCTCTTTGGGAAAATATTGTTGGATTACTTTCCTCCTCCAGGAAAGAAGGAACAAAGTTGAGTTAAATTGGTGAATTTAAAAGTTGACTTTTATTAAAGAAACAAAATGAATTTTGTGTATTTTGCTTTATGCATTCCTGTATATTTTGGCTAGGTTCTATAGATTCTTCATGGTTCATTTTTTCCCCTAGAAGACATAGCACTTCCCTGGCCAGATTATGTTTAGACGTAACAGTTTTGGATCTGATGTTCAGAAGAGGAATAAGATCTTGAGGGGCTCGTTTTGTCTAGTAAGCAGATTCCTTTACATTATCTTCAAGCAATACAAAGGAAGCACAAGTTTTTATTAGAAAGAGAGGAACACTTCCACAGGTCCAGGTGTTCAGGTAAAAGAGAATTCAAAAATTTTGAGTGCATAAACCCAAATGCCCCCATCTCAAGTCTCTGGCTCCCATCCCTCACAATCAGGATGTTCCTTCAAGATATAATCCTATCTTGCTGGAGTTGAGAATTTTACTGTCTCTGGGACTCTGCTATTCTTTATGCCTATCCTAGGCCTGATCAGGAGTTTTTTCTGTCTTCTAGATGCCATATATGATAATCTATTTGTATCTATCAAATAGATTTAGTCTTTCTCAGTTTTTATAATTATTCTTAAAAGGTTGATTAATTAACCTCAGCTTTCCATTGTCTTTATCTAGTATATCCATTGCTGAGTAAGGAATATTTAATTTCATAGTTCTCATAATTATTACTTCCCTTAGATCTCTCAAATGCCTGAGATATTACACCTTCCAGTACATTTCCTTTCACTGCTGTACTCTACCAGCTAACCACAAGGAAAAGATGTAAGAGTTGAGCTGCTATCTTGTACAAGGAGCTAATCTGTGCTACACCTACCACCAGTAATAGGGTCCTCTTGCTGTCAACCAGCCAGCCGGTGATTCAACTTCAAAGTCTTTCTTAGGTTCTTCATTTTAGGTTTACTCTTAGCACCAACTATTATAAGTTAGGTTTCCCGGGAAACAGAGTCTGAGATGGAGATTTGCACACAGGTGATTTATTAAAGAGTGCTTTTAGGAATAACACCTGTAAGGAAGTGAGGGAAGCAGGATTAGGTAGAAAAATAAACTGAACTGTTAGTTTCAAGTGAACCCACTGATCACACTGGGAACTCTGAAGCCAAGATCTATCTCTCTCATCTCTCTCTCCTTCTCCCTACCTTTCCCCTTCTTCCTTTGACTCACACACACACACACACACACACACAGATTTATATTCTTAAACTCACTCTCTTGTTAGAAAAAAAAAAACTGGGTTAAAGAGTCAGATTAATCTGTATTAGATGTCTGCCTTTGTCCAGATCTACTTTTTTTCATTTGAAAACTGAAGTGACAATGTATCAGAAATTGACGACATAATGTAAAACATTTGCCTAGACTGTGACCTACTATATAATGATTGGTCTTAAAAATATTAGTTTTTTTGCCAACCCTTTCCTTATTTTGCTTCTATTTTTCATATCTAAAGGTTATTTCATGTTTAAAGTTATTTCTGTGTTTTAGATAAAGAATATGTATATATATGACTAACAAATTATATAACTTTTATTTGCAATATCAGCAGCAATTTGAATTGGTTTCCTGAAGAATACTAGTCCATAGCTAAACCTGGGGAATGCATATTTTAATAGCACTTACATACGATTTGATGAAAAGGCAATGAGGTATGCACTTTAAGTGAGTAACAGAGTAGCAAATGATCGTATCTCAAATATATTGAAATTACTATACAGAATGACTATTGTTTTGTACCTAGAAAACATTCCTCAGTTATACTAATTTTTAAACATTTTTATTACAGTAAATGAAGAATAGTTTCCACACTTTTTTTTGAAAAATCTATTTATTTATTTTAGAGAGAGATTGAACGAGAGAGGAGGTGCACATGCAGGGGAGGGGCATAGGGAGAGGGAGAGAAGCAGACTCCCCACTGAGTGGGCAGCATGTTATAGGGCTCAATCTCAGGACTCCAAGATCATGACCCC
The DNA here is from genome assembly GCF_053574225.1 of Canis aureus. Lineage (NCBI taxonomy): Eukaryota > Metazoa > Chordata > Mammalia > Carnivora > Canidae > Canis > Canis aureus. Next base: position 12,112,487 of record NC_135646.1, on the reverse strand, counting down.
ATCTGACATCAAGAGTCCAATGGCCAAATGACTGAGCCACCCAGGTGCCCCTAGTTTCCATACTTTATCAAGAGTTGTTTCTGATATTTTTGCTTAAATTATGTAATTAAGGCTAAATTAAAATCATTTCTATACTTTTGTTAAGTGTCAACTTTTAATTAAGAAAAGTTGAAATAACTCTTAAAAATTAATGCCATATAATACTTTGAAGGATAGTGAAAATTGCTATGGGGAATAAATAAGAAGCATGTTAGCTACCATCTCTAAAGACATTATCAAGACACTTGAAGAATGAAAATGGAAGTTATCTATAGAATTTCTTAACAGAAAGTCTAATTTTCTATTGATAGGTACTATGTTCTATGTTTATAAAATGGAGGTTTTATCCACTTAAACATGTTTTGTTAGTCAATTAATATAATTACATATTACAAGCATAAATTATTTCAGAAGCATCTAAATGCTTTTAAAGGCTAAATAAATGTTTTAAGAAGCATTCATATATGAGTCCCACTTGAAAAACTATTTAGTGTACTCCAAAACAACATATGCTTTTAAATAATTGTATATCAGGAAAAAAACAATTGTTGACTCTCCAGCTTATTCAGAAAACTTTTAGGAAAACTGACAGTATTTGGTCGAGAGAAATCTTGTTAAGCACTGACCTTGATCATTGAAGACTGAAATGGGAGGTACAGACCGGGTCTGGGAACCCATGCAATATTGACAGGGTTTGCAGCCCTCTTATTTTTTTCTTGGTCATTCATTTTCTCCTTTATTATCTGGCCTCCCTGTAAGTCTTTAACTTTCAAATAATAAAGAATGATTGACATAATAGCATCTCAAATTTTCAGATCCTCTCATTCATTTTTGGCTTTAAGCAAAAACATAAATATTTTCTGAGCTTCAGATTCTCTTCTAGTTAAGTAGGAATTATGAGTACTTTGGAATGTGTTGGAGTAACCTACTTTTTTAAAGATTTTATTTATTTATTCATTATATATATATATATATATATATAGAGAGAGAGAGAGAGAGAGAGAGAGAGAGAGATAGGCAGAAGGAGAAGCAGGCTTCATGCAGGAAGCCCGACATGGGACTGGATCCCGGGTCTCTAGGATCACGCCAAGCACTGAAGGCTGTGCTAAACCACTGAGCTAACTGGGCTGCCCCTGGAGTAACCTACTTTGAAGTAAGACTATTCAAATGTTATAGTAATAACTTAACAGTTTTAAGTTACTGTAAGAATTTGTGCTTATACTTTATTGAAAACTAAGTAACATATGATCATTTGATAATATTGAAATTGCAACTTAATTCTTATGTATATATCAAATGTGTTAATATAGCTTATTTGTTTCATTGTATTCAACATAGGTGAGACCAGGAAAAGAACATCCACCAAAGAAATAATTGACATGATTAGGTGATTTAAGAATTGGATACTGGTTATTTCAACATCAGTGAGAGAAGATAACCAGGAGTTAAGAATTAGTTTTGTTTTGTGTTTCTGGCTACTCCTATTTTTGTAATTACTTCTTCTAATTAACTCATACTGGTAACCCAATCCAGTTTCTTACAAAGAAAACAAAATGTTTCCCAAAGCAGGAAATTTATTTTATTTTCATCTATATTAGAGTTCAATGTGTGATTTTTTCCCCCAGAAATCTAGAAGAACATAAACTAATGGTATTTTATGGAAGAATTTTATCTTCCTCTATCCATATGAAACATTTGGATTAATATTTATCTCAATATATGATTCCATATTTCACTCAATAATTTATTATTGCCTTTCAACTTTTTAGTTAAGAACATCTGCCAAAATGTAGTGATGTAGTAATGATATTCTACTTTTTTTCCAAAGAAGCAATTGTTTCTAGTTGCTAATTGTATCAAAATATCATTTTTGAATGCCTGTAGCACTAGTTAATAACAGAATAAATTTAATAACGACTCAACTGTGTTAGTTCCTATGTTATTTTGAGGATAGCTAAAGCCATTATGCCTTTAGAAATAAAGTATTTAGGTAAACAAGCCTTCATTTGATTCCAGGGTTGGACCAGTGAGTTTTAATATGGAATGCTGAAATGTAACTCCTGAGGAAATTTCTGATCATTGTCTTTAGATATGATTACTAGGAAATTAATAATGAATTTTTCATCCTGAATAATATCATTAACTTTAAATTTCTGTTTGGGGTTGGAAGATGTTAGCTATGAATTATTTATAGTAGCATAGTGAAGCAGCTTGAAAACTACACCTTGATTTCCTGTGTGGAACATTATTTTTATTTATTTATTTTTATATTTACAATAGCCATACGTCTGGAGGTATGCGAGAATGACTTAAACTTCAAATAAGCTCACTGTCCCATTCTGATTATTCTGGAAATATTTACATCTCTCGGGTTTGGTCTTTAAGTACCTTTCTCCAAATTACTGAGTAGTGTGTCTAGCTGTATCTTCCATACTCAACTGAAAGTTGCAATGAACAGTAGGTATTTGTTCTAAAAAAATTATTTTACTGATATGTACTTCACTATTTTTGTTTCCTGATGGTTGAATCTCTCATTCTTTGATTCTTCTGTTGTCTAATACCACTAACCTAATTTGCTCACTGGTTACCTTGTAGGCTTTGGAGTCTGATTCTGTTTCTTGACTTCTTTTTTTTTTTTTTTTTTTGTTTCTTGACTTCTGATCTCATTTATTCAAGCCCTATACCATGAATTCTTTGGTAATGATGCTCTCATTTGAAGTGACTCCAGGACCCAGGTACTGATCTTGTAAGTAGCTTTTATCTAGTTCTGAAAAAACCTGTCTTGAGCATCTGTAATTGAAAAATCAGAATTAGAAAGAATTTTAATAAAATGTATTGAAAAGACATGAAAACTACACAAGATCATAGCCTGAAATAATATTGTGATTGTCCATGAATATTCACGCATGTTCACTTTGATATTAAACAATGAGACTTGGGTTGACCCATCTGGAATGTATTAAAAAAAAATACAATTAAAAAAACAACATTTTGGACCATGACTAAAACAGAAGCATTAATATCTATATTCATTATCAATGCTACATTGAAATACTAAGAAGGAAAAATTTGTACTTAATTTCAGAACCATAATCTATCAATGCATTTATTTTATATTTTAGTAAATTATACATAATAATCATTATATTATGTAATCATTATACTAAGTTTAGTCTTTTTAATTAAATTTTAGTTTTGTTTAAAAAGTCACTGGTATAAAGGTCTTATTTTGATATTAAAATGAATAGGTTCTAGAACAGGACTTTTTTTTAAGATTTTATTTATTTATTCATGAGAGACAGAGAAAGAGAGAGAGAGAGACAGAGACAGAGACACAGGCAGAGGGAGAAGCAGGCTCCATGCAGGGAGACCGACGTGGGACTCGATCCCGGGTCTCCAGGATCACACCCTGGGCTGAAGGCAGCGCTAAACTGCTGAGCCACCTGGGCTGCCCTAGAAAAGGACTTTTTAACCAACGTTTGTCTTTTTTTTTTTTTCCTTTGCTTCATTGGGAAATACAAGTTAAGTATATCTCTAAAATAAAGATCTTCGAATGTGATGGGATAAGCTGAGAGCATGTGCAAATTTCAAAGAGAGTTAAATCTCTAAATTTTCCACTTCTGGAGAATAATAAGTTGGTATAACCTTCCTTGGATAATGTAATCTACAATAAAGGTGCAACACATTTCCAGGGCTAATTCTAAGGTCCTACATTCTCTGTACTTGGTTGGCTGACAGCTACTCTGAATGACAGTACCTCTGTCATCCAGGCTATTAATACTTTTGGATATCACCTCTATGATTAAAAGAACCACTTCTTGATGTATCTTCTAACTAAATCTTCTGTATATATCACATACATAATATATGTTAAAAATACTAAAAATTTATTTTATATATATAAATTTAAGAAGACGTGTAAAAGGATGTTCGTTGTAGTAATTCCTTTTTTAAAAGTTTTTATTTAAATTCCAGTTAGTTAACTACAGTGTAATATTAGTTGCAGGTGTACAATATGGTGATTCTTTATAATATCAGAAATTGCATTTAAGGCGATTTACAAACATCTGTAGGCTTAAGAAGAAATTCTGATGGGAGCAATTATGTTCCATAGATTTTGATTGGAAACTGGAATGTTCAGATACCAATTGCTTCTTCCAAGTGCTGCTATAAATGGAGGCTAGTTGGCTGGTCCACTGCTTCAAGTAAGGCTTGAGAGTAGTATTTCCACAATCATTTAGCCTTCAGGTATTCAGCCTGAGGGCTCTGTGGTATCAGCTCTTCCACAAGTGATTATGCTCTGAGGAATTGATTTGGTGGCTAATCCCACAAAGAAAAACATAGATAGACCAGAATGACAATTATACATTCACAATGACTGAGATATCTGGCAGGATAAACAGTACCTTGTCATTTCCTCCCTCTTGACGGGTAAATCAATGCAGGATAACCAAATTATAGATCAGAAGACTGATCTATGTGCCTTGGACTAAAACAAGAGTCATATAGTTTAGGGCTATTTCAACATATGACTCATAACTTGATTTTTTTTTTTTTTGCTTGAAAGATATTTTCACCCAAATAATTGATTCTAGTCCTTAAAATTTGTCATACATTCCCCTTTCAGAACAGTAGAAACATGCATATGATACTATTTGGTTCCCTCTAAAAATGAAAATAACTACAAAAGCATATAGAAAATTTCCGTTATTTTTTTCACTGCTCAAAGTTACCTTGAATATGTTTTGATATATTTAAAGATATCCTTTGTGTGTATGTGTGTGTGTGTGTGTGTGTGTGTGTGTACTTTCTTTCAGGATAAATCTTTGTCAACCTGTCTGTGCTTAGGAACAATTTATATGCCCATTTAAAATTCATTCAACAAACTCATATTGCCTGCCATGTTAGGTATTGGCAGAGATAAAAATAGCCAGTCCTGGCTTTCAAAAAGTGAATGGCTTGGGAAAGAGAAGGACAAGCACACACACATTTCTAATTTCCAATCGTATTTACTGTAGTGATTAAAATATAATTAGGAGACTCACAAGAGTAGAAACAAAACCATCTGAGATTTAGAAAAGAATTTCTAGAGGTTGAAAAATATGAGCTGTCCTGAAGAGGAAGTAGGCATTTGAAGGTTGAATATCTAAAGGAATGTACTTCGAGTAGAAGGTAAGATAATGTACAAAGGAATAGCCTCCCAATTTATAAGAAACTCTAGCTTTCCTGATGACACTCGGAAATATCCCATTCTCAGTAACACTCTAATTCTAAACCTCTTAAGTGAACCTGTTTGTTGAAATGAGGAATGCCATTTTTCATACTTACTAATTTTAATATCTGGGGATGATTTTTTCAGCTTTGTAACATAATTTTGAAGGTTTACTTTATTTGGAGTTTTAGTCTATACTGGAATCAGTATAACCAGAGCAGCTCATATCTGACTCTTACTGGCTAATTGGGGAGTTTGATACAATTTGAATTCCTACTTTATTGCTCTATCAAAGCAAATTCTGTATCATTGGTAACATTGGCCTTCAGGCTAGGAGAGCTATAATAACCCATCATTGATTTATTTGGTGTTGAGTATGCATATTTTAAGTTTTAATAAAAATGCCACATTTCTACTGTTTCAAAATCCTTCATAACTTGGGTCAGGGTATTACTAATTTTATGTTTTCTAACACTTTAATGTTTAGCCATACACAACTTCCCCCTTCCCTTCTTCTCCACCTGCCAACTTTTACATCAAACCATACATTATATCATCAGCCTTTTCCTCAAAGTGAAAATGCAGCTTTTAAGAAAGATATAAATCTTTATGATGAAAAGACATTCTACACCCGAATCTGTGCCATTCTCCTATGTTCTAAGCATTATTAATATCAAATATTGATGAAAATAAGAATTATACTCCATTAGCAAGAAGAACCTTTTTTAAACCAAATGTTGTTGTGTCTAGATCAAAAAGTAGGAACGGTAATAGAGGTTCAGGTCAGCATTCTTTGAGAAGTGCTTGTGACCAATATTTTGTAAAAAGCATTTTAAGAAGCTTTATGTCACACCAAGGAATTTGGTTTAAGAGCTGTGTTTATACTATCATTTATTCTACTTTTTATCTTCTGCCATCCAAAAAAATTCTTACCTGAGAGACCTTAACAATGCCAAGAATTTGGGTAACTTAATGGTCAATAACTGTTTAGACCATGATAATACTGTAATACATGTTCTTTTACCCCTTTTGAGCCTCATCAAATATCAAGCTTTCTACATATGTTCGTTTCTTTTTGCCAATCTTCTGTCCGTGTTCATTTTTCCTCTACCTCAAAGGCCCAGATGAAATTTCATGTCTTTGATGTAATCTTCTGTAATCATTGAAATAAGTTTTTCTCTTCTATATTCTACTAACAATTTTGTTAATCCTTTACTAAAATACATATCAAAGTTCGATTTTTAGTGCAGCTAGTTGATTTTTTAAAAACCTCTCAGTAAATATGAATTCTGGAAGACAGTTACTCCTTCTCACTTATCCCTTTGCTTAAAGCCTTGCACATAGTAAGCAGTAAATAAATATTTGAGAGGCAGGAAAATGAGATGGGTAATGACTTTAAGAAAACCCAAAGATAATAAGATTTATACGTATAGAACTTATGTTCTTCAGATAATTCTGTTGTCATTTTTGTGTACCATTAGTTCAGGTGACAGCCTTGGTGCTTTACCTTTATTATTGTTGTCTAGTGGATAAATAATAATAAAAAAATTGAATATCTGAAACTTGGGTTTGGAATCCAGCTAGACATAAGTTTCATTCTTGATCCTACTATTTACCAAACATTAAATATCAGCCAGTTTCTTAACCTCCTCATTTAGGGAGAAAATCATTGTTAGGAAAATTAACAGTTATCTCACAGACAGGTTATAATGATTAACTGATTAAAGATTAACTATTACAATGTTGATTACTGCAGAACTTGACATACAGATAGTTCTCTATGAATATTGACTATTGATCTTTACTTTAATTGATATTTAGATGAATTAAATTGTAAAAGAAATGTAGCCAGTCCAAATTATACTTTACAAAGAGTCCAAACATTGGTGATTTCTGAATAAAAACATTTGTGTAAAATTCTATGTTTTTGTGTAATAATGAAGGTATGTTCCACGAAAATACTTGTGACTATCCTTCTACAACTATTATTAGTACTAAAAGGCCAAGGAGAAACATATTTACAGGCCACTTTGGGAAACTTTGGGCTACCGATGGGAATCACCCAGAATCTTACCTGCATAAAGATCTGGGACAATTCTGGGTTATTCTGGGTGAAATACTGCTCAATTATCTAGACCTGAACATGAGAATTAAGCCTTCTGAAGGAAAAAGGGATAAAAAAGGATGCTCCAGTCCCTGATTGGTAACCAGGGCTGAGAGAGACTCTGCCTAAGGACAATGGTTCAAGGTCAGCACATCATAGGAATAAAGCATAGTAAGTAGAACACATTCCAAGTTCCTGCACAGAGGAGGCTTCTTTTTAAATGCAGGCTTCCTTCGAGAGCTTCCAAAGAACTGAACTTGTTAATGTAAAGAGAACCCCATACAACCAACTTGGACATGATAGATGATAAAGGACAGAGAAGCCATAGAGATGCATGTGTCAGGGCAAAGGCATAGGGAAATGCAGGGATAGTAGTGAGTTCAGTAGAAACAACAACAACTAAATAAGAACATAATGAAAACATCCATGGAGCCTGGGTGGCTAAGCAGCTAAGCATGTGCCTTTGGCTGGAGTCATGATCTTGGGGTCTTGGGATCGAGTGCCGCATAGCGGGGTCCTCCTTCTCCCTCTGCCTCTGAATAAATAAATAAAATCTTTTTAAAAAAAGAAAACACCCTTTGTGCCTTTCATTCCCCACCTCCACTTCCTTTATCACACTAAGAATACACATAATAACACTTCTTCACCACTTACCGTGCTGCAAACATGATTCTAGACACTTGACTAGGCACTTAATTCATGAAACACTTGCAATAATCCCATGAAATAGGCGCTGTAATTACTCTCATTTTAAAGATATGAAAAGTGAGGCACAGAGTTATATAACTTGCTAAAGGTCACATAGCCATTCCGTGATGGAATTGGGATTCTAACCAAGTGTAGTCTGGTTCACAATTATTGTATTTATAGCACTTCAAGAAAATATTGTCTTGGACTGAGGTAAGAGTGGAGAGAAAAGAAGGTAATTGAATGGAAAAAAGAATCTGTAGGTCTTTTGTCCTGGAAAAGACAAAAAAGACAACTCAATGACAACTTAGACAGAAAACAAGAGATAATAGATTCCATCATGGATGTCGGCAGGACTGAACTAAATTCCCTTTTTACCAATATCTTGATGCTATGTAAAAAACACCTTGTCCACTGAGATTTGGATGCTATTCTGCTGGGAATATTATTTTTCTGAAATGTTAAGGTGCATGAAATGGAAAGAAATGGAAAGATAGTTCAAATATAAAGCCATCTATTGCCCATCTGAGTTTGTGGACCGAGATTTATTCATTTTCATTCACTCCAGAGAGCAACATAAGGCACATTTAATACATTAGCAAACCAAGACACACAAGGTTAAGTGGCTTACCTAAGGCCCCTTAGTCTTGTTCTGTGTTTTTCATTATATTTATATAACATAATATGGGAAAGATTTACAAAATTAATGCTTAGAGAGGCTAGGGTATTTTTTTATATTTAATTTTTTATGCACTTAAAATTTTAATTTAATATTTTCACCAGGTGATCAAAGTTATCATAATATTTTTATAGAGTATTTGGGAAATACATAAAGGTAAAAAACAAGTTAACTATAATTTTTCCATTTAAACCTAAGCATTTTTAAAATTACATTGAATTTTCTTCCATTTTTATCATGTTTTTTGTATATATAGGAAGATAGGTGATTTATAACTTGTATATAACCTTTTAAAAATATATTTTTTCATCATCAATACATTGTCAGTGTATTCTCATGACCTTAAATAACTTTTAGATATATACTTTATAATATTGCATTGCATGAAGAAATTATATTTAATAAGTCTCCTGTTCCTATACATTTAAGCTATTTCTATTTAGACTATTACAATAATCAAAACCCTGGGTTGGGCATCCAACTCTTGATTTTGGCTGGGGTCATAATCTCTGACTGCAGCCTCATGTCTGAGTTTAGCAGGAAGTCTGCCTGAGAGTCTCTCCCTCTGCCCTTTCCACACTCCCACATGCACCCTCTCTCCCTCTTTCTCAAATAAATAAAAATAAATCTTAAAAAAGAACAAAACTCTGTGCAACTTTTAATGGATTCATGGTTGTTATTTTAAAAAACTTAGAAGTTGAGTTAGTGTATCAAGGATCTATCTTAGGTAAAATCCTTGATAAAAGTTGTTAAATAGTCTTCCAAAAAGGCTATATTAGTTTCAATTGAGTAGTTTCAATTTGAGTAGTTTTGTATGAATTAAAAAAAATATATAAACAAACGAGAAGTCTTCTTATGGCCTCATTGAGAAAAAGGTATTAGGTTCACTATTAAATTTTTGTATAGTTCTTAAAAGTCATAACAGATAACAAACTAATTTTCAGAGGTATTATATGGTTTGGTATTTAAGTGAAAATCGTATTTTATTCTTTAGATTTTAAACCTGTTTCTGGGGGCACCTGGGTGGCTCAGTGGTTGAGCATCTGCCTCTGGCTCAGGGTGTGATCTCAGGGTCCTAGGATCGAGTCCCACATCAGACTCCCCACAGAGAGCCTGCTTCTCCCTCTGCCTATGTCTCTGCCTCTCTCTCTGTGTGTCTCTCATGAATAAATAAAATATTTTTTAAAAAATTCTGCTCCTTGGAGATTAAGGTTGAGTTTTGTTTTATTTTTTTTTCTGGCTAGTACACTTAAACTACGTCTTTTCATCTAGCTAGCTGAAATGGCCTGATTTTCAAAATAAATTAGTAGCCGTTTGTGGTTTCTGTAAGAAAATGCAGGAAATAATTTAAGTTCTCTGCATTATACCAAACAAAAATATATGTTAGTTGTATATTTACAACCATTTACAACCATTTTGCTTTATAAATATTTTGAGACATAGAATCTGAATTGAAAGAACTAGGGAATGGTCAGACATCTGCATGCTTAATCTAGCATTTATCTTAGTATTAAGAATAAGAATTTATTTTTCCAAACAGCCAACGATAATGATAATGAAGCTAGGTAGTTTCAGTCCAGTGTCTCTATCTTGGATGATTTCAAGATATCCTTCTGGGGAATTTGGGGACTCATTTAAGAAAAGACATGCAGCAATCCACAAATTATTTCTGACTCCGACAAGAGTAAGTCTGCTTAAAAAAAAAAAAATTATTTATTTATTCATGAGACACACACACACACGCACACACACACACACACACACACACACAGAGAGAGAGAGAGAGAGAGAGAGAGAGAGAGACAGGCAGAAGGAGAAGCAGGCTCCATGCAGGGAGCCCAACGCGGGACTCCATCCAGGGTCTCAAGGATCACGCCCTGGGCTGAAGGTGGCACTAAACCACTGAGCCACCTGGGCTGCCTAGTAAGTCTGCTTCTTGAACACAATTAGAAATAATGTATGTGACTAAAGGAGAGGTGTGATTTCCCTGTAACAAGTTGACTTTTAATAAAGAAGGTACAAAAACTTGTTTAGGTTCTAAAATGAATGAAAATAGCACATATAAACTTCTAGTCATACTTTCAAAATAAAAATCTGGTTTTGTTCTCAAAATTTCAGGGGAACTTATTTTAAATCTCAACACGTAATTTGCAAATGTCTTACCTCCTAGTAGGTGGTATATTCATTTGGAGTTCAGGGTTTTGTGGTTATTTGTTGATTGTTGGTTTGTCTAGCTTTGTTTTTTTTTTTTTTTTTTTCATTTCTTTGTGTAAAAACTATTCAAAGTTAGGTGTGTTTTGTTTTGTTTTGTTTTGTTTAAGAAAGGGAAGGAAAGGCACAGAGGGGGGCAAGGGAGAGGGAGAGAGTGAATCTTAAGCAGACTCCACATTCCAGCATGAAGCCTGATATGGGACTTAATCTCACAACCCTGCAATCATGACCTGAACTGAAGTCAAGAGTTGGAGGCTTGACTAAGCCTCTCAGGTACCCCAAAGTTAGTTTTCAGTGATCAGAATTGAAGCACAGTCGAATAATAAATCCACAAACTATTAAAATAATCTTCTCAATTTTAGCTATTGCTTAAGTAAAATATGAACACTGTGAATACAAGAACTCTAACAGGAAATAATCGTTTTTCTTTAGTCATAAGCAAAATGAGGCTTATTGTTCAAAATTTGCTTCAAAATACAAATGTGGTAAATGATAGAGATGGGATTAACTCTGTCTATGTACTACGGCAAGTCTGAAGTCTTGACTACAACAACAGATATTATTTAAAAAAAAGCATTATAGGGATCCCTGGGTGGTGCAGTGGTTTGGCGCCTGCCTTTGGCCCAGGGCGCGATCCTGGAGACCCAGGATCAAATCCCACATCGGTTCCCGGTGCATGGAGCCTGCTTCTCCCTCTGCCTGTGTCTCTGCCTCTTTCTCTCTCTCTGTGACTATCATAAATAAAAAAATAAATAAATAAAATTTTAAAAAAATTAAAAAAAGCATTATAAAAATTATTTTGTGAGATAACAAGACAAGAATTGCTCTAAGTTTCCAAATGACAGTACATGGAAAGAAATGAAAACAAAAATAAGAACAAGAAAATGTCAGGACATGAGTTCCATAATCTTTCCCAAAAGAGTGATCCATTTGCAAAAATTGTTAGTGGGCATTAGGATTTGAAACTGGGCTGTTTTGAGTAATGATCAAATGCTCTTCCCCTGAGCCATACCTGCAATCACAGCTTTAGTTTCTTCCCTCCTTCCTTTCTTCTTTCCGTCCCTCCCTCCCTCCTCCCTCCTTTCTTTCTTTCTTTCTTTCTTTCTTTCTTTCTTTCTTTCTTTCTTTCTTTCTTTCTTTCTTTTTTCTTTCTTTCTTTTCTTTCTTTCTTTCTTTCTTTCTTTCTTTCTTTCTTTCTTCTTTCTTTCTTTCTTTCTTTCTTTCTTTCTTTCTTTCTTTCTTCTTTCTTTCTTTCTTTCTTTCTTTTCTTTCTTTCTTTCTTTCTTTCTTTCTTTCTTTCTTTCTTTCTTCTTTCTTTTCTTTCTTTTAAATTCTTAACCTTATAAATATAATAATGCCCTTAACATGCTAGAAATAAACCAATGGACTAAAAATAAGTGTGGATTTATGTTTATATGAACAATGTTGTTACACAAAATTTACCTTCATTTAATAAAAATAATTGTTTGGTAACTTTGTTTCATGAAATCATGGTAGAATATAATAATTTTTAACATTCAAATATTCCTAAACTAATCAAATGAAGGCAAGTACATTTATAAAAGTAAAATAAAAATTTCCAAGCCCTGACTAGTGATATAGCATTGAATTTCATAGAGCACCCAAAAGTTTGAAAAAAACCATCCATCATTCCATGGAGGTATTTTATGTAGAAATATATTAACTCTAGAGCAATGGAAGGGCCACAAGCCAGGGAATACAGGCAGCTACTAGAAGAAGCTGAAAAGTCAAGGAAATACGCTTTCCCCTCAGAGCCTCCAGAGTTAATCAGCACTATTGACACCTTGACTTTAGCCCAGAGAAACTGATATTGTTATTACAATTTCCAGAATCCTCACAGAACAAATTTGTATGGTTCAAGCCATTAAATCATGGTAATTTGTTACAACCCCAATAGGAGCCTAACATAGTCTGATTCAACCATGTATTGATAAAGATCTACATTTTGATTCTAAGGGAAGAAAAGTAAATCTGTTATCACTATAACATCTTGTAAAGTCAACCTGGATTTACGGCATAAGATCCAGGGATTCCTGTTCTAAGTGCTTATCCAGAGAATTCTTTAGACAAGTGAAGAAATATATATGTACAAAAAGCTTCAAAATTTATTGTTTGAGTAGTAAATAACAATGAACAAATGACATAGCCATAGATAGGAGAATGGATAAATAAACAATTGGTGCAGTCAAATAATCCAACAATGGATTAGAAAGGAATGATAACATCTACTCACACCAAATTGAGAATGTCTCAGAAATATATTAATTGGAAAAAGCATACCTCACATAAATACACAGTATCACCACTTTTTATAAATTTCAGGGACAAGACAAAAGCAAGATAATATTTTGTAATCCAATGTGGTGGTTTAATATGATGGTTCTCTAAGGAAAAGCAGAAGAATATGAACAGGCAGGAGCTCAGAGACACTTTCAAATCTGACAATGTGATTACTCTTAAGGAGGATAAGGGAATTCACAGATGTGATGGCTTTATTGAGGTGCCAGCTTGGTTAGGCTATAGTCCCCACTTACTCAGTTAAAAACTAATCTAGGTGTTTCTGTGGAGTCATTTTGAGATGTAGGTAAAGCCCATAATCAGGTGACTTTAAGTAAGGGAAATGATTTTGGATAATCCAGGCGGACCCAAATGAATCTATTGGAAGGCCTTAAAACCAAGGTTAAGGTTTTCTGAGAGAGAATATAGTCTCCTTATTCCTGTAGAGTTCTATTCTGTTCATTATTTTCTCTTCCCAATTACCTCCCCCCCCTTTATATGTGCTGTATTATTTTCTTACTCTATAATTTACATATAAAGATCATAGTCATTGTTTTTGGAGCAAAGTAAAAGGTCAATCTTTAAGTATGTTTCATTTTTATTTTATTTATTATTATTATTTAGATAACCAGATCATGCAAAAATGCAACCCTATTCAAAATGAAAGGCTTAATGTCACTTTGTAACAATTATTGATAGAGTAAAAGGATTACATTCCCTAAATGAATTAGAATAATCTCATAATTCTGAAAGAATATTTAGACTTATTATGTTTTAGATCCGTAAAGCATTATGCAATATACCCTCCAAATAAACTCTCATCCAAAAAAAGTGGGTTTGATTTTAAAGCATTTATAATTCAGTGCCTGGCCAATCCAATTTTACTGTCCATTTAAATAAAACGTAGGAATGTGACACAAATATCTCTTTTTTTTTTAATTTATTTTTTTATTGGTGTTCAATTTACTAACATACAGAATAACACCCAGTGCCCGTCACCCATTCACTCCCACCCCCCGCCCTCCTCCCCTTCTACCACCCCTAGTTCGTTTCCCAGAGTTAGCAGTCTTTACGTTCTGTCTCCCTTTCTGATATTTCCCACACATATCTTCCCCCTTCCCTTATTTTCCCTTTCACTATTATTTATATTCCCCAAATGAATGAGAACATATAATGTTTGTCCTTCTCCGACGGACTTACTTCACTCAGCATAATACCCTCCAGTTCCATCCACGTTGAAGCAAATGGTGGGTATTTGTCATTTCTAATAGCTGAGTAATATTCCATTGTATACATAAACCACATCTTCTTTATCCATTCATCTTTCGATGGACACCGCGGCTCCTTCCACAGTTTGGCTACTATGGACATTGCTGCTAGAAACATCGGGGTGCGGGTGTCCCGGCGTTTCATTGCATTTGTATCTTTGGGGTAAATCCCCAGCAGTGCAATTGCTGGGTCGTAGGGCAGGTCTATTTTTAACTGTTTGAGGAACCTCCACACAGTTTTCCAGAGTGGCTGCACCAGTTCACATTCCCACCAACAGTGTAAGAGGGTTCCCTTTTCTCCGCATCCTCTCCAACATTTGTTGTTTCCTGCCTTGTTAATTTTCCCCATTCTCACTGGTGTGAGGTGGTATCTCATTGTAGTTTTGATTTGTATTTCCCTGATGGCAAGTGATGCAGAGCATTTTCTCATATGCATGTTGGCCATGTCTATGTCTTCCTCTGTGAGATTTCTGTTCATGTCTTTTGCCCATTTCATGATTGGATTGTTTGTTTCTTTGGTGTTGAGTTTAATAAGTTCTTTATAGATCTTGGAAACTAGCCCTTTATCTGATATGTCATTTGCAAATATATTCTCCCATTCTGTAGGTTGTCTTTGAGTTTTGTTGACTGTATCCTTTGCTGTGCAAAAGCTTCTTATCTTGATGAAGTCCCAATGTAAAGGATCTATACCCTCAAAACTATAGAACACTTCTGAAAGAAATTGAGGAAGACACAAAGAGATGGAAAAATATTCCATGCTCATGGATTGGAAGAATTAATGTTGTGAAAATGTCAATGTTACCCAGGGCAATATACACGTTTAATGCAATCCCTATCAAAATACCATGGACTTTCTTCAGAGAGTTAGAACAAATTGTTTTAAGATTTGTGTGGAATCAGAAAAGACCCCGAATAGCCAGGGGAATTTTAAAAAAGAAAACCATATCTGGGGGCATCACAATGCCAGATTTCAGGTTGTACTACAAAGCTGTGGTCATCAAGACAGTGTGGTACTGGCACAAAAACAGACACATAGATCAGTGGAACAGAATAGAGAATCCAGAAGTGCACCCTGAACTTTATGGGCAACTAATATTCGATAAAGGAGGAAAGACTATCCATTGGAAGAAAGACAGTCTCTTCAATAAATGGTGCTGGGAAAATTGGACATCCACATGCAGAAGAATGAAACTAGACCACTCTCTTTCACCATACACAAAGATAAACTCAAAATGGATGAAAGATCTAAATGTGAGACAAGATTCCATCAAAATCCTAAAGAAGAACACAGGCAACACCCTTTTTGAACTCGGCCATAGTAACTTCTTGCAAGATACATCCACGAAGGCAAAAGAAACAAAAACAAATATCTCAACTGCAAATGCACATACATATGCAGAATAAGATTTTACAAGTGGGTTTTGTCTCAAATCATTACGATGCACTTATATTTTCTGGGAGCTGCTGTGGTGCCTCAGCACTTGCCCTTCACCTGATTTCTGTCACCTGCTTTCAGGAATGGTAAACTAATGCTGGAAAATATGAGTCTGAAAGCACTCAAAGAGCTAGAATGGATCAAGCTACTGTAGTAGCTTCCAGAAAAGGAGGAGAAAAATAAGCCTGACTTATGAAAATTGCACAAATGAAAGCCACATTTTTGTAGGATGAAAAAAGCTAGATGGGTTAGTGATTTGAACTTTTGCTGACAATTACCTTCTGTAGCAGGCGAGTAGAAAGGAGAATAAGAACATTAGTATAAGGGAGATTAGGTAAAGTAACTGTCTATGTGGTGACACCAGCATCATTAATTATTAATATTAATTATTAAAAAGTCTGTCAGTGAACTCTCCTCCTTTATTTCTGTACTGAGAATTGTTAATTTTCATATCTGTGAGATGTTCATACCATAAAACACATGACTTTATTTAATTTTAATTTGACTTAAATTTCTATAATGTGATATGCCTAAATAATGAGACAACTTAATATTTCTATTTGTAAAGATCTTACTGATATATTTATAGAAGGTTTAACTTTTAGTATTTTTCTATGTGGAAAGCAAAAAATCATATCGAGTTTCTTTTAAAGCAAAAATTTGCTGAACTAACTTAAAAATAAAATGAATAGTGCTTTTAAAAAAATTATAAATCACTTCCATGGTCTCCATTAGACACATTATATAAACACTAAATTAGTCAATATTGCATGCAAAAAAAAGAAGTCTATATATTTATTCTAGGCACATGGCCATATTTTGTTCTTTTCATCTTCAATATTCCCACATGACTACAAATGATCATTTTGTTAATTTAAAGTGTTGCTATTTCCAACATTTCTCATACATTCAATAAAACAATGAGACAAGCTAGGCCAGAAACACATTACCTCTGGAAAATGATTTCAACAGCATGCAAGTTCATCAATGATGTAGTAACTAAGGTGGTTATTGAAGTTATCACTTACAACACAACAAATAGGCAAAAACATTCTAAACCGAAAATGGACTCAATGTGTAGAGAGGTAATTATCATAATAATAATATTAATAATAATATAATAAATCATACTTCACATGGAAAGGAATATATGTTTTCCATGATTTATACAGGTTGGCTGAATTTAGGTAAAGCCATTAACTTGGAAGATTAAAAGCATCATGGGTAGTGAACTATGAAATGTGGTTCTCATGAAGGCAATAGCATTGAAAAACTTTATCATAGTGAAACTAGCTCCCTTTAGAAATGCATTATAAGATTTTTAGATGACCAAACCATGTTAACTGTAAATTATCACTGCGTTTTTCTACAGGTGTTACAGTTTAACACAAATTAAAACAAACAGGATAAAAATTATTTATTTTTCTATTCTCTCTATTCTTATATACTGAGTTCAAGTTCTAGAATTATAAATTCATTATTTAGGAATTGATCAAATGCGTTCACTGTTCCCTAAAAATATCATTATACTTGCTTAAAACTTAATTTCTCACGTTATTAACTTCCATCCCTGTTGTAGATTTCTAGTATATTCAGTTTCCTCTAGTCTTCTTTTTCATGTAGTTCATCCTCTTGGTATACAACTAATAAGGAAAAAATACAACTAATCCTAGATAGCATATGTTTGGATCAGGCATAGCTCTAAACATATTACATAGACTAGTTTATTTAATGGTCACAATAATCCTGTGGGGTAGTTTACTATTATCTCTATTTCACAAAAAGAAAATTAAAATTAAAATAGAGATACTGTGTAATTCATCAAAGATCACAGCTAGTCTGAGTAAGTGGCAGATCCAGGATTTTTATTTATTTTTATTTTCTAAAATGTCAATACAAATTTAGTGTAATTTAGCTATCCAATGTTCATTCATCCACAACTCATGTCCACCCTTGGCTTTTATACAATCCTATTTTACTTCCCTTTGCAAGTGGATCATTTTGAAGCAAATGTCAGATATATTATTTAATATAGATATTTCTGTATATATGTTTGAAATATAAGGAATATTTCTTAAACATAACAAAAATACCATTGTTGAAGCTACAAATTAGCAATTATTCTTCAAAATCCAGTCAGTATTTAAATTTCCATGGTTGTACTCTTCTATTGGATTATTTGAATCAGGATCTAAACAAGGTCCGAAGTTTCCATATGATTATTATGTCTCTTAAGTTTCTTTTAATTTATACATTATCTTGCTCTCTGATTTCTACTGGCTCTGTATTTAATACAAAAAAGCACATTTTGTTCTGTGGAGTTTTCCAAATTGTGAACTTTGCTGACTGCATCCTTGTGATAGCATTTAATATATTCCTTTGTCTTCCGTATTCCCTATAAACTGTCAGTTTCAAAGAGATTTAACATGATTGTGTGTGTGTGTGTGTTTGTGTGTGTGTGTATTTATATTGTTTGGTTTGGTTTAAAAAACTATACCATTGTTATTGAGCCAGAGTCTGAACTCAGTCTGACGCCAGAGGCTGTGCTCTTAATTATTCTACTACATGCCCTCATGAACATATGTTCTTTCCATTCATGGCTTGGCTGTCCCCACCTCTGAGAAGCCTTCCATGATACCACGGGCTATCACAGAACCTTAGTCCTCCACTGCTCATAATAGGATATTTACTTTGTATGTAATATTTTTGTAGAATGTATCATATCTGGAGAGTTTGAATTTATTTATTAGTGTATCTTATCAGTAATGTTTTGATACAAAGTGATATATTTTCATCACCTTTGTATATCTGGTGTCTAGCCATTATCTGAGGTATAAGGAGAGAGTATAATAAATATTTACAGGGGGAATTGTGTAAAGGAATGAATGAGTATAAGATTGACAGAAATGGAGATGCTTAGAAACCACATAGAACCTAGGCAAAGAGGGATTGAGGCTATAGGTTAAATGTTACCATTTTAAAGCATCAGCTACAGAAAAACCCAGGATTCCAATCCAGAAAGCCCAGCAAGTCATCATGCACCTTTGACGTGTTAAAAGAAAAGAACAAAGTAAAAGCTGACAGGTTTCTTTTATTGTAAATAATAGAAAACAGCTTTAGAGAATTTAAGAAATAGGAAATACAAATACAGAGCCCTAAGAAGTATCATCAGGGCAGGGATAGCACTTTCGGAAATAGAGCTGAGAGACAGGAGTGCCAAGAGCGTTTACAGAGGAATAAAGTCCCAGGTTCTACCTTTTGTGCCACCCTGCTCATGATTCATTTTCCAGGAGGGAATCATCAAATCATAAAAACTTGTTTTCATTTCTGATCTCAGACTAGAGAAGGGCCAGCAAGCTCCCAGGCTTACAGTCTCGCTGGATTGCATCCCATGGAAAAGAGATAATTACTCCAAAGCCAAAGTCCTGCTCTTAAGAAGGAAAAATACATTTTCAAATTCCTCTACAAAATTCCCAGAACTACCAATATTTCCAAAACATTTCTGAAGTGCCTGTCTAGCTCTTGACTGTCTACAGTTGATTGATGTCTACAGACTATAGACAGTCAAGAGCTAGACAAATATGAAATTTGCTTTGATGGAATCAATAAAATGTGCAAGTGTGGTAATTGTTTCCAAAAGTCAAGTCGAAAATGCTGTAGAAGCATACAACAAGAGTAAGTAACTCAAGTTCAGTATTCAGAGAAGGCCTTCCTGAAGAATATATGTATAACCTAAATCCTGAAAGATGAGTAAGGATTGCCTAAAATGGAGTATGAGGGTGGGTAACAGGTGCACCAGGTTGAAATCATAAAACGTGCCTGATGGTCCTCAGGCAAGACGATGAGGATCTGTTACTCAACAGAGACAAGCTTAGTATAGATGTGGTGAAAAAAAGAGATTAGCTGAAAAATGCAGCAAAAGACCCAGAAAGGAGCCATCCCAGGGGAGAAACCTGTGATTTCATGTCATTTACATTCAATCCAATCCTTGGATCATTTGTAATGACACCTAAATGATAATTAAAGCACTATCATAGGGCTTTAAATAGCAATGTGGCTTTTGCACTTTACAACAATCACTGGTGGCAATATGAAGAAGATTGGCTTGGATGGAGCACAAGTAGAAATAGGAAGAAAAATTCTACCAGTGGTCATGGGAATTGAGAGCAGTGGATCAATACAAAAAAAAATCCTAAAAAGTGAAAGGGGCGGAAGAGATGAAAATGCTAGTGATAGGAAAGGGGGAAAAAAAAACAACAAGAAAGTTTCCCATTTCTAGCCTGAGCATCCTGGTAGAAAGGCAGGTGCATTTGCTAAAATAGGGTGCACTGAAGAAGCAGCAGGGGTTCTGAAGGAAGGCAGAGCATTGTGATTTGATTTGGTTAGTGTGAGGTACTTGTGAATCAAGCAGGGTTGCCAAGTAAGGATTTGAAATATAAATCAGAGCCCAAGAGAGATGTTCATGCTATAAATAGAGACTTAGTGGGAATTGGTGTACAGAGGTAATTTAAGATACAGAGTAGATGTACATGGGGGGAATGTACGAAGGGACAAGAAAAGAAGAACTTTGGATAGAGATCTGAAGAACAACCATTTAGATTTGGTGACAGATTTAGGAGGTGACAAGAAACTGAGAAAGACAAAGAAAAAATTTAGTAGTGTGTAGAACGATGAATATTAAGGACAGAGGAGGTTAAAGGTGGAGGAAGTGTAGGCAGTATTGAAGGCTGCTTGGAAATAAAATAAAGATTAAAGGTTATCTGCTAGCCAGGGGGGCCTGAGTGGCTCAGTCCTTTGAGCATATGCTTTGTGCTGAGGTCATGATCTCGGAGCCCTGGGATTAGCCCTGGGTTGGGCTTTCTGCTCAGAAGGGAGTCTGCTTCTAGCTCTCCCTCTGCCTCTTCCCCACCCTGTGCTTGCTTGGTCTCTCCAAAAAAAAAAAAAATAATAATAATAATAAATAAATAAATAAATACATACATACATACATACATAAATAAAATCTTTAAAATATTATCTGCTAGATTTAATAACATAGAAGTAATTGATAATCTAAGTGAAAAAAAGTTCAGTTGAGGCGAAATGGGAGAAGGTTGGGGCATTAGATGTCAGGAAATAGATAATACATATAAGAAATTTGTGTCAGATGGTTGGACTGTGAAAAGGACACAAGAGAAGTAGATGATCACATGGGAGAAAAATGGATAGTTTTGATCAGAAGGTCTTATTGGTTGTTTATGAGATGTAAATTAGTCTCTTTCAATGGGCTAGGTATTGAAATTGAATTATTTTTATATACAATGAGACATCACTTGTTTATAACAGCGATCTTCAACTGCCTAGAAGAGCCACCCAAAACTGAGATCACAGATAAAACCTTTCACAACACAATTCTTCAGGCAGCTATTACAAAGAGTAATAGATTTGGCTCTTGTGATGATACCTAAGGCTGAATCTGGACTCAGCAAGAAAGAGCTCCATGATTGATTGGCCATGTCTGCTGTTAGCTCAGAACTAGGGACTGATCCTGCCAAATACTTGCTGACAGCAGCCTAGAAACTTCACTTGGCAGCATAGCCTTCTTAAAGGACTGATTAGTTGATTGTCACGTCAAAATAATTTTGATATAAATTCTCTTTATGCCTCAAATCCCATTTGTGCTCAATATGGTATGATATGTATTTATAATACAGGGCCTATCTTTTATTTTTTTTTAATGATATTGCCTCTTCATGTTTTGACAGTATATTTGAGCAGAGTTGTCTGAATTTATAATTAACGTTTTGAAAAACTCTGTACATTTGCACAGTGGTTGAAATATGTACATGCAATAGTTTTATTAACATTAACGTTTCAGTATTAGCAATAAATGTATATTACTCAAATAAAGAGGCTACTTCTCTGAAAAACAGCTGGTTGCAACACGTTGCAACTTTATTCCAATGCTGTCACTAAGAGAAATGCATCTTTGCAGTTCAGCTGAGATTCAGCATGAAAACACAGACCTTGCCTGAACGGCAGCTTACATCCACCTCATTGTCAGTACAGCGAACAGGTCTACATATGTGAGCTTTATTTCCTCACAGGTGAAGAATTATGGCAGCAAAGGAAAGGCAATGGAGAAATAAGCAAAGCATCAATTTTAAGACAAAGCATTCAACCTGAGTATTAAATCTGAAGGGATCGGGGCAGAAAAGAAGGAAAAGATGTAGGAAGAGACTCCGGACTATCAATTATTTGGGTTGGAATTTTCTTTTGCCTTGAAATGGCAGATGTACCCCAAGGGTCATGTTCAATCACCCCGAGAACACTACAGCTGGACTTCATTGGCAAGATGACTAATAGACAATTAGAGCACAATAGGGGCCATTTATTTTCTGGCCACGTCTCGAAATTGCCAGTCAGTTGAATCTTTAGAAGAATAAACTCAGTGTTTAGTTAGTCTTTCTGGTAGCTATTCCTTCTTATTAACAGCTTCTTGTTACCTAAATACATCTTCCATTCCAACATTAAAATGTTAGATTATGAAGAATAGACCATGAAGGAAAGTGAATTTTTTAAAAGACATGAATTTTTAAAATGTATTAGAGCAGAAACTACTTCTCTCAATTAATTAGTTAAAAAACTATTAGGATATTATCATAAATAAATGGTACTCTTCAGATTGTTTCAGGTGATGCTATAGTTTTTAAGAACATCTTTTCATGGTTTGGCTTTGTTTTTAATAAAAGGTCTTTTATTGAAAAAGAGGAAGCTATAATTTAAGTAAGTGTATGATACAACAATAGGGAAAAATGACTTCTCACATAGATGAAAACGCCAAAGAAGCAAGGTTTTATTGAAATTTGAAGAAACCAATTATTTTAATGGGATAGTATTATTGTTTGAATATGGGTCTAAGTAAAACTGATTTTATTCATAATATGCTGTTGGTATTTTTGTTATTGGCTTCAAAGGCACAGTCATAATGATAAACCAGTACCTCGAGTCCTGTGAGCTGAGTGACTTAATAGAAACCTATAAATAAATAGGATTCATAAAGGCTTCTGTCTGCACATATGGGGTTATTGGATTTGAGATCAATGAACTTTCTTTCACCACATCCACAAGTCATTTGTAACCACTGGGAAACTTATTTTACTAAGGATGATCAATATTTCCTAGAAATGTAAGAGGCACCAATGTTGATACAAAAAAGGGGAAGTAACATTGGGAAAATGGAGTTCTTAACAGAATCCCAGTGGCCAACTATCTAAAGCACCAAAAACGTGTAACTCAGAATTTTCAAATAAAATATGTAAGAATTATCTGTTCTCTACTTGTCTACTATAGAGTACTATCAAAAACATTTTACCCAAGAGAAAAGGTTGGAGTGTGCTCTTCTAAGTAAATGCCTATATATAACAAACTACTTTTCCTGATAGTGAGAGAAATGACTAAATTTCTCAGTGTAAAGATTCTATCATAGCAGATATAATTTGTTTTATTTTTCAAATAAAAGGAACTTTACTTTAAAAATAGTTTAAAATTTCATATCTATTTATTTTAATAATTTTTATATTTTGTTTTAACAACAATAGATATATTAATAATATTAATTATCTAATAATAAGTAATAATAAAATGTTTTATTTTTAATAATAGTTTATGGAGACAACTAGATTTATCAAACTTACCAGAAAAGAGACTATTAATCCTTTCACTTTTGTGTTCTTGGTTCATTTATCCACGTTTCATAGTTTTTATGTGCTTTGTGTTTCAGAGGCAAATCATATGATAGAAATGACATTGCTCCTTCTTAACAGATTACAGGACTATTGTTGTGTGATATGGCACTAATCAATTGTAGTATAAATCAGGCTAATAATTTTTATAATTAACAAGTTCTGCTTACATTCCATCCTGATAAAATGTTTAGAAATTGAGTGATTTTTCTACGCATTAAGACATTATTTTGAACATATTAACAGAAACGCCTTTGAATTAAAAAAATAATGGATCAAAATAAGAAATAAAATGATAGTGATTAAGACACAAGTGTCTTTTCAATTTTGGAGTAACTCATGATTAATTATATACATCAGAGGTAATGGACTATTCTTGAATACTATGGCACTGCTTACAATGCTTTATCAAAAGAAACAGGTAACAGTGTAATTTCTATTTATTGTGAATTCAAAATGAAGCAAACACTGAGGTCTCAAAATAATGCTATTCTTGAGTTTATCACTCAGGATTACGGTTCGTGAAAGAAACAAAAAAGTTAAAAGTGAAAAAAAAAATAACCTGCCAAAATGCACACATCCAGGGAGGATCCAATACATTTGAATTCATGTCCTAACCCAGGTGCTGAAAAATCCATGCTTTCTTCTTTGTGTCATACTTGATATCTCCCTTGTTTTCCTCATTTTGAACACCACTGCCATATTGCCAGCTGCCATCAACCCACACCAGCAAAGATGCTGCCTCTGTTCAAAATTCTAGCCCAAGGGCCCAGGCTCATAATTTCCATGAGAATGTTGATATGGGAGAAAAAATCAGGGAAACTCAAGAAGCAAAATAGTGCCCAAGTTTATAAAAATAGAGATGACCAATTCTATCACTGACTATTTTTTTAATTTTATAAGACCTGTTTCATCCTATTCTTAACCCAGGTATTACTCCATTTAATTTCTTAGGCATTTCTACTCTAAAGGATAAATTGACATTGGAGAAGTATAGAAGTCACACAATATTGAGATTAGAGATGATGACAGTTTCTCCCAGTTTCAAGACTTGCTTCTTTTTAAGAAATTGCTTATTTCATCAAATATCAATAACCATTTAACCACAATTAGATTGTACACTTGGACTTCCATGTGTACCTGAAAGGGCACTAGCAAAAAAATAAATAAACAAATAAATAATAAAAATAAATAAAAATTTAAAAATTAAACACTGCAGGAGGAAAGAAAGTCAAAAAGAAAAAAAAAGAACAAAGGAACAGAATATTTTTCTATTTTTAGTTTCAGATGAGCATATACCTTTATTCCTGGTTTCTTGAATTATTTTTAGTCTTTGTTTTTTTAAAGATTTTATTTATTTATTTGAGAGAGAGAGAGAGAGAGAGAGAGGGCAAGAAAGAGTATGAGGGGGGATGTAGGGAGGAGGAGCAGACCGGAGAAACACTCCCCAAAGAGCAGGGAGCCCCATGTGGGGCTCTATCCCAGGACCCTGAGATGATGACCTGAGCCAAAGGCAGATCCTTAACTGAGACACCCAGGTGCCCCTTTTTTAGCCTTGACACTTAGGAGAAATAATGGTATGGGAAAGGAAATAATAGTTTTCTTTTCAGGAATGGAAGAAACCTGTTTATATCCTCAGTTCTCTTTTCTTACACTATTTTTCACATACCCTTTTTTATCACAACTTTTTGTGCCTTTTATCTTCCACATATTAGTCTGTTTGGGCTGCCATAACAAAATACCACAGGCTGGGTGACTTAAACAACAAAAATCAGTTTTCTCATAGTTCTGGAGGCTAGAAGTCCAAGACCAAGGCTCCTTCAGGGCTGGTTTCTGGTGAGAGCTCTCCTCTTCCCTTGTAGACCTCCACCTCTCACTGTCCTCACATGGCCCGTCTTCTGCGCATATGGAGAGAGAAGGTGAGAGAAATCTGCCAGATATCATCCTCTTTTTACAAGGACATCAGTTCTATTGGATTAAGGTCCCACCATATGATCTCATTTAACCTCTATGACCTCCTTATTGGACCCATCTCCAAATGTAGTTGTGTTGGAGGTTAAAGCTTCAATGTATGAATTCAGTCCATAGCACTCCTTTACCTGGTTTTAAGAATTGGAATAAAATGTCCTTTTCTTTCTTTCCTTCCTTCCTTCCTTCCTTCCTTCCTTCCTTCCTTCCTTCCTTCCTTCCTTTCTTCCTTTCTTTCTTCTCTTCTTTCTTTCTTTTCAATAGGGGTAACTCCTAGGATAGGATCTGATACATTCTGAGTATTTGCCATAAATAAACAAACAAACAAATTTGACAGACGATTACAAGTTATGTTTGTGTTTCCCCATGTGATTAAAGTAAATATTCAGACAATTCTGGCCTTAGTGGGACCCAAGTTGGTAACAAGCTTCTGAATTCACAAATGGGTATTTCTGGAGAGAAGTGGAATAGACTTGAAATTGGATAAAAAGGGGCATCCAGATTTCCAAGCTAGTTACCAAGCCGTATGGAAAACAAAAATAAATTACCACAGTTTTAAAGTGCAGACACATATTCAAAGACAGAACATCAAAATAGATCAAACCTAGATGGGATGCCGTCACTCCTGTGTCAGAATGTAGAAGTCAAAGTTTGGCAAATGAAAGCCAAGAATGGTGGAAGTCACAGATGAGAATAAAGAAGTACAGGAGAATGCCTGGGAAGCATCAGACTGAACAGTGCTGGATGCCTGGCATTGCCCCATCAAGTTTCTCCTTTTGCTTTCCCAGGCAATGTGGTCTACCCTAGGAGAATTTAAAAAAATACATACTTTCTGTTGGTTGGAATGTAAATTGACATGACCACTGTGGAAAAATGGTATGGAGGTTCCTTAAAAAAATTATAGAAATATCATATTATCCGTAATTCCACTGCTGGGTATTCATCGAAAGAGAACAAAAACACTATTTCAAAAGGAGATCTATCATCTATCTATCTATCTATCTATCATCTATCTCCCCCTATGTTTATTGCAGCACTGTTTCAGTAGCCAAGATATGGCTATGAAAGCAATGTATCTCTCTATAGGTGAATGGATAAAAAACGTGTGGTGTATATACAATGAAATATTAAACATAAAAAAGAATGAGATCTTGCCATTTATAACAACATGGTTAGACCTAGAGGGTATTACATTAAGTGAAATAAGTCAGACAGAGAAAGACAAATACCATATGATTTCTCTTATATGTGGAATCTAAAAAACAAAATGGACAAACAAAAACCAAAAAGATTCATAAATACAGATAACTACTGGTGTTTGCCAGAGAGGAAGGGGGATAGAGGGATGAGAAAATAGGTAAAGGGAATTAAGAGGTACAACTTCTAGTTATAAAATAAATAAGTCACAGAGATAGAGATGGAGATGCCACATAGGGAGTATAGACAATAATATTGTAATAAGATTGTATGGTGACAGATGGTGACCATACCTATTGTGAC
Source organism: Canis aureus (assembly GCF_053574225.1). Lineage (NCBI taxonomy): Eukaryota > Metazoa > Chordata > Mammalia > Carnivora > Canidae > Canis > Canis aureus. The sequence goes on along the minus strand of NC_135646.1, from coordinate 12,085,362 downwards.
AAGCATTTTGCAATGTACAGAATCACTATGTTGTAACATCTAAAACTAATATATAACTAATATATAATATATAAACATATATTTTAAAAGTACCTAGGTTCTAACAACTATAAATATCACATTGCTTGAATTACATGCTTTAAAACAGACACACATTATGTAATTCTAATATCAGAAAAGAAATGAAATGGGTGAAAGAGAAAGGGGAGAATTTAATTAGACAATCAGAATTTTCCATCAGGACTGGGATAAAGAGAGATCTTCATTAAGAGACTTCTAAGGAAGATGAAATGGGTTTCACTGGATGCTCTCTCTTCTTACCCTCCCTTTTTACATTTTGAGGCAATGAATTCTTTGAAAATCTACAAAATATTTTAGTTCTTTCTGAAAAATGTATATATATGAATGGAATGTAATATTTATGTAACGCAAATTGCTTGTCATTTTGAGGCTAAAGAACAAAGCTCATTTTTGCTCATTTGTTAAAGAACAGGAAACAAATGCATCAAGTGCATTCTATCAAATTCAGCAAAATTGTACTTTCTGTCTTACATAGAGATGTTTATAAAACTAATTACTCTATAAAAAAAAAAACATGTTAAACAAAAAAGCAAAGATGGTATTGTAAATCACACTGGTTAACGTCAGCCTTATCCCTCTCCGAAACATTATAAAAGTTAAACTGTAGAACAAAAGTAATGATGTTTTATTATAATAAATACAATAATATTTAAGGAAATTAAAGAGCTCTAAAGCAATAATAGACAACAGGGGGTGTTTCACATGGAAAAACATAATTTATTAATTATACTATTTATGGGGGCAGCCTGGGTGGCTCAGCCGCTTAGCGCCTGCCTTCGTCCCGGGGCGTGATCCTGGAGACCCCGGATCGAGTCCCACGTCGGGATCCCTGCATGGAGCCTGCTTCTCCCTCTGCCTGTGTCTCTACCTCTCTGTCTCTCTGTTTCTCATGAGTAAATAAATAAAAATCTTTAAAAATATATATATACTATTTTATGGAATATATTTCTTAGGTTTACGTGGGTATAAAAACATAAGGAAAACTTGAAATGGTTTATCTTTAGATGGAAAAAGAAAATCCACCAAAGTGGAGTATATTTTCAAATAAGGTAGAAAAATGGAAAGGGATCTCAAATTCTCACAAATCTGTGTTTCTCTTAAGATGGGAGGGGAAATACATAGAGTCACTTGAATTTCACAGAACTTTTCAGAGTCACTAAATGGTTATTTTTGCAACGTGGAAGCCAGACACCAAAAGGAAAGCTAGAAACCAAAAGGAAACTAGACCCATACACTATTAATAAATGGAAGAAAACACCCTTCTCGTTATGCGACAGGAATTTTTATTCAGCTTTTGAGATTAGAATTTTGGGCTATAAGTAACCACTTTAAAACTTTTCATTTGAAATTATCCCCTAAAATCATTTTTTAAAATGTTTCAAGTAAGTTTGGTGAAATCAGACCTTAGTGTCTTAGAAATTCATCTGGATAATCCAGGGACACCTTTTAAAAGCCAATTTATTCTTTTATGATTGTTTCCAAATTACTAATTCCACCATACTTTAGTTTAAAGCTTAAATTTTTGGAGTCACAGATACATTTGCAAACCCTTCATCCCTAGAAAGATGCAAATGTACAAATGCAAAAGACATTTTATTTCCAAGGGTACTGAGAGCCTTCGGTTTAGAATCTCTGGCTTATACCCTTATTTGACTATGTCAACCCTTTGGAGTAGGACAACTTATCAGGTAGTGTTATTTGTTTGCCTGTTTGTTTTTTGTCTTCCATAAGATGATTTAAAGATAGAAAGGACAACCGTGCGTTTTGCTCACTAGGAAGATAAACCAGTAAAACTTAGTGTAGGGTTGTGCCTCATACTACAGCACCCGGCAATGGGAGTGGAGATAGGGGGAGGGTTGAAATCACCAGCTCATGAGCCCTGTCGCTGAGCTGTCTTTAGTCTGGAGAATAAAGACCTTTTCTCTAATTTGTCTGCCTAGAAGGGTGTGTTTTCCATTAAGTGTTACTGGCTACTGCCCTGCTTTTCAGGACTTCTAATTTGGCCATTTTTGTACAGTAGACACAAAGAAAACTTACACGCGTAAAAACGAATATACACACACACACACACACAAACCCCTGCCACTCCCACCACACCAAATTAAGATATTTGGATAATTAAAAATCACAATCTTATTATTCTAGGACTAATTTTCATTCATTCCTTTCAATCCCATTTGCACTCAGAAAGATGTTCCTTTGTTAGTGTTTTCAACTTGCCACCAAGATATGATGAAAAAAATATTTAGCAAGGCAAACTCTCTTTCTTCTTAGGGACTCAAATCTAACAGTGAAAGGTCGTTTTTAGTTAGTGGGAACAATTACTTTGTATTCCACATGGCTCTTGGTCCAGAGGATGTAAGAGAAAAGAGATTTGGGATTCCTTTGGAGAGAGGAGGATTTTTATTTAATTCTTGCCTGTGTGTGTGTGTGTGTGTGTGTGTGTGAGAGAGAGAGAGAGAGAGAGAGAGACATGGCTTCATTTCCATCACCCACAGGGAACTGAGATGCTTAGCATGTATCTCACTCTTCAACTTGATTACTTCTCTTGGATTAATGCTTGTTGAAACACCGTCCGATGGCCCCTGAAGCCAGATCTTGCCCATGTAGGAAGTCACATCTGTTCCCTCTGATTCTCTGGCCCACCTCAGTAACCATTTTCAGGTGGTTTCTATAAAACTGAAACTTTATGAGTCCAAACAACAGCGCTTTGCCACCTGAGTTAGGGTGTCTACTCAGGCAGAGAGCTCTGGCTGAGATAATACTGCTGGGTGTGTACAGGGCCAAAATCCTCATGTAAAGAGGAAATCTTTCTGTGGCTTCCATAGGTTTTCCTTCCATCACAGAAGACCGTGGGTGTAACTACTAGGCCCAGATATTTTATAATATAAGCAGTTATTTATCATTTCTTTAGGAACAAATTCTGTCATGTGTCTTTATGTATATTGGCTAAATTGGAAGACTTTTTAATACTCAAATTTAGTGCAAATTCAGTCTTGCTCCCATGTGCTCACTATGCATGCAATAAATATTTATTGCTGCTGATGAGTTCAGGAACCGGAATTTGCCAGTACCTACTGTGATCGACAGCTGCAGAAGAATTGGATGTAGTCATTGTCTAGCACAAGCCCCCATGTGCTGCAAAAATCTGGAGAGGCTATCACAATGGCTAGTGTATGGCTCGCTGCCCCTCCATCCCAGGTGTTATGGGTTAAGCCTCCCTTGTCACAGTCCAGGCCTGACAGCATGAAGCAGAGTTAAAGTTGTTGCAGATGCTTTTGATTCAAATTCATGCTGAGCTTTCCCTGATCAGCATGTTCCTTTGGGCAATATCACAATTTCATCTTGTTCAAGCTGTCTACATTCCTGTTTACTTAGGTTTGCAAATGGAACCTTAGCACTCAAATTAGTACTGACAGTACAACCTGCAAGGGTTCTAAATCCTCATTTGCCTTCATTCTGAGGGACAGCACTCTATTTTCAGAGCAATATTGATTTATATCAAAATTGCTCTCATGGTATGAAAACATACAACATGACAATGCATGGCATGAAACCTTGCATCCTCAATTTTAAATGCCGTGAACTGGGTGTTAAAATCAACACCGAAGGGCATCTAACGCCTTGACCACCAGCATTCTTTCTTCCATTTGTACTTGTCTATTTTTCTCATGAAGCACAGAGCAGGTATAAACGAGAGGAAAAAAAATATATTCAGGATTGTAATTCAATAGTGCATGATGATGATCTCTTTTTCTTAATATAGAAATAATTTCTGACCTAAAAATTTCCTTTAGCTGGGATTCTGGTTGCACTATCTGGAAACTCAGTGCCAGGAGAAGCTGAGGGTAGGTGACATCACCTCCAGCAGGCAGGACTGGAGGCAGGACAGCCAATGTAAAGAAAACAGAGGGAATGAATCATTTCTCATTATGGATCAATTCTATTAGATGGGAAATCTTGGGTAAAGTCAATAAATCATGGTGTTTCCTTTTCTGAACAATGTTCAGTTTGTATGTGAGCTGTGGTTCTCAGTCCCAGCTCACCCCTGCCTCTCATAATCACCTCAAGAACTTTAAAAAATACACACTTGGGTCCATCCAGATGAACTTCAATCAGAATCTCTGGGCATGGGAGCTGGGTATTGGTACAGTGAAATGCTCATGCAGTCACCTGGATGAGGAGGGCCTAAAGTTATCTTTATGCAAACAGCCTCCCATTTTCAACCCCACACCTCACATGGGATGTCAGTATTAAATGGTGTCTCTAGTTCTTGAGACTTTCTGGAATTCTGCATCATGAATAGGCTTCCCTCTCATTGTAGTCCTCCTGGCAGTCACTCATTCACCTTCCTTCTCTGCAAACTTCCATCCACTTTCTTGGATTAAAAAAAATTAGTTTCTATCTCCTGTCTGCTCTTATCGCCTCATTCTGAAGGATTTCTACCTCTTTCCCTCCACTTACTTAGCATAATGGTATCTTGAGACAGAGTAGACATCTGTGTATTTAATCCATTGTGTATAACGAGACACATTTTCTTCTTGGGTCTCCACTAGAGAGCTCAATTGCCACACATCTGAGAAAATTGCATGATGCACCTTCAACCTTCTTTTTCCTCGGAGAAGCAAACTCAATTGTTGCATATCTTTAGTCATTTCTGGTGTTGTGAGGGGAAGAAACACGCTGCATTATCCCAGAAGTGTTCTTTGCTCCTTGTACCTTTTTTCCATCTCCCTAAATCTGTCGATGCCCTCTCTTTTTTGGGCCGTCCTTCACAAATCTTACTTCTATTTTCCCTCATGAGAAGTCTTTCAAACTCCCTGCCTATGAAACTGTGTTACAGCCAGTTTAAGGGAGAAATAATAACAATTTGAAAAAAATTAGGAAAGAAATTAGAATATTTTTTAAAAGGAAAAATTCTTTTTGAACAGTGCTAGAAACTATTCTCCTTTATATTAAATGAAAAGTTGTAAAGATGAAAACCAAAAAGAGCCTAGAGTCCTTGTTGACTTCTTAAAATAAAAGCAGTGGAATACATGATCAAAACAATTCAGAGTACTAAAAGGGAGAACATGAAATTGGAAAGCTTTCTATCACCTCCCACAAACATCTACTCCAGGATTAACTACTCTTACCTAAGTGTTAATATTTTATTCCTCACATATTCTTGTATACAGAATTATAGGTCTATATACTAGTCTACATTACTAGTAATAACATTTTTTGATACATAAAAGGGATTGTACAGCTAATGCTGCTGTTCAGCTTATTTTGTCATTTAATATAATGTGGAAGTCTAGAAATAACTCAAAGTTGAATGTTCAATTTTGATGCCTGTGGAAGTGTCTACAGGAAGTAAACAGGGAATATTCAATCATCATGAAGAATGCACAATATCCAACCAATATTATTTTATCTTTGAAAATCTGAAAGCCTTTCCAAAAAGAAAACTTTTGTGTAAACTTACAAACTTCTGTCTCAAGTTATTTCTCAGCGTTGGTTTAATTATAATTTTAATTACCTTTTTCTTACTTTTTTTTCAGTGTTAGCAGTACTGGAAAATTCAGATGGATTACTGATGCCACCTCTAGAGATATACCTGAATTCAGCTCAAAACAAAATCACCTTGATCTGTAAACACTTTAATAAGCTCACTGAAGCTTAATGACTTCAATTGTTTTCATCATCACTTATGTCCCTAAAAGCGCTCTAACTTTATATGTTTCACAATTGTAACAAAAATAATTTTCAACTTCGATATTTTGAATCTGCATAAGTATCAAAAATAAAAACAAGCTAAATACAATACATGCTTAATCATGTTTTTAAACATTTGAAACTGTGCCTTGTATTTAGAAGTTTATCATACTTTTATGACGTGTATGTGTATGTATGTATACAGTTGACCCTGGAACAACACAGGTTTGAATCGCGTGGGTCCACTTATACTTTTTTTTTTTGATAAATTGAGTACAGTACTATAAATGTATTTTCTCTTTCTTATGACTTTCTTAATAACGTTTTCTTTTCTCTAGTTAACTTTATTGTAAGAATATAGTATATAATTTATATAACATAGAAAATATGTGTTAATTGATTATTTCTGCTGTCAGCAAGGCTTCCTGTCAATAGTGGACTATTAGTAGTTGTTTTTGAGGAGTCAAAAGTGATATGCAAATTTTCAGGGGGTCAGCGCTCACAACCCCTGCATTGTTCGAGGGTTGACTGTATATTTATATGCATATGTATATATGTATATATAATGTATTCATTTATATGCCATATAACATTTCTATACACACACACATACACACACTTTTTTGGTTTCTAGAAAAATGAAAATGGAGATCACTGGGGAGTTGGGTTATCTTCTTTTATTTTTTTAATTTTTAAGTAAGTTCCATGGCCAGTGTGAAGCCCATCCTGGGGCTTGAACTCATGACCCTGAGATCAAGACTTGAGCTGAGATCAAGAGTTGGATCCTTAACTGACTGAGCCACCCAGGTACCCCTGTGATATATGTTTAAAAGTATTCTCTGTTTTGTATGCTAAGCATATATTCTTGTAGTTTTTTTTTTAAATTAACACATTCTAGAAGTTCCAAATAATAAATATGACTCTGTTAAATTGGTGTTTTTAAGAAATCTTTGTAAACTCAGAAGAGCAGATGCCAAGCAGAATTCTGATTATGGTGGGTGTGGGGACCCACTTTTGTCCAGTTCTTGAATGTCTTTCAACATTATAGTTATTTCATATAGAAGAATTTGTTAGGCCTGGCTGGCTGGTATATCCAGTCAGGTACATAATGAGGCAGTTTGGATTTTAATAACTTAATCCCAGGCCTACCCCCTTTGCCTCATAGTTGTGAAGAAAAGTGTCAAAACTGTTAGACATGGGGAGAATGCAGAAGACACTTGCTTCTCAAGATCAGCACTGGATTTTGATCACCCAGAAACAAAAGAAGATATAAACAGTGGCCACATTCTGGATGCTAAACATATCAGAGGTTAACTATAAAACTGCAACAATTCAATTCCATCAAATAGTTCCTAAACACCGAGACTGTGTTCAGAACAGGGCTAACTCCGTGGGACAAACTAAAGAAAGGAGTGTTGTCTTGTACTTTATAGTCTGAGCTAGCTGCAGAAATTAGATTTAAAACATGAATCTGTTTGAGAACAAAAACCATTTAATTTTGGACATTAGAATTGCAAATTTGTTGATTTCTGTCAATAGCCCAGCACTGTGCTGGCAATAAAACAAATAACAAAAATAAACATGGCACCTACCCTCATGGAAGTGATCGTGTTACTCTCCCTTATCTTCTTTCTTTTCCCATTCAAGGACTTAGCCATCTAAGGCCTTGTGGTTTTCTTTCTGATTCCCCCCCATCTACCCACAATCTGTTTCCCCAAACTCTCAGGTTATGGGGAAGGTCATCAAGGAGGTCATCCATCAGCTTTGCAGGTGCAGAAGTGGCATACAATAAACACGGATTTTTCCCACTCTCTCTTTGTCCTCCCTGAACTCCATATCCATGCTGTTGTGTATAAATGATGAACGTAATAAGAAGTACTTCTGAAAGTGGATCTCTGCTTTTGGACCACTGTTTGACAGTTATGTGATCTAGGTAGGGATTATAAGATGTGGACCCATTTTTGTAAGGAATAAGTCCATAATAATAGAAAAAATGTGATAATTTAAAAATCCCCCAAATAAGATCATATAGGAATTGAGCAGTTGTGGTTAAAAGAAGTTGACAGTTATAACTGAGTTTCTAAGTATATTGAAATACAACATATTAATAAAGTAAGAGTGAAAGTTTAGGAAAAAAAATCCCTTCCTCATCACTAAATACGTAGGAGTGATATGACTTGATTTCCACTTGCGCTGTGGCTACATTGTTTCTGGTTGGTGCTGTGCTTGCAATGAAATCAGCTGTGATTAATTAACTCCATTAGGAAACTCAAGTATGAAATATTTCAAATCAACTCAAAGTGCACATTTGAACATTATAGATGGTTCTAAACTTTAAAGCCAATCCATCATCTTCTTCAGAACTATGTGTTCCCCAGTATTAATGTTGTCTCCAATTATGCTCATTTCTGCACATAACTATTAACCACAGATTTCACAGGGAAGAGTCTCTGGCTCAAGTTTACAGTCTTAAGATGATTTATCGATCATTTCTTTTTACAGTAAAGTTATAAGCATAATTCCTACAACTTTCTCTTTGTGGCTTTGGTACCACCATTCTTTGTAGTTTCCTATTTCTAAGATCTGCCTTTTAGATCTTCTTCAAGAAACCCTGCTTTCAAGATGCTTAGATGACTGATGGCCCTAGCCACTGCACCGTTGGATTCATGACTCTAGCATCTGCATCAAGTCCACACTGCCTTGGGTTGCTCGCAGTTCATGGCTGATCATGGCATGATCATCTCATGGCAGAGATACTAGTGCCCACCCATTTCTGCCTTAACAGTACTCATCCAAAGGATAACCTCATTCAGGGACTTCCCCTGGGTCTGCTCAAACTTATTTGAGAAATGCATTGCAGTATGAGACTCTTCCTACCCAATCCTTCCTTATCTCTCTCCCCACTTTCACAGATGTCAGATCTTCATCATGGTGTGAAATATCCCCCCTTCTATTCCTTCTCACTCCACTTTTTATCCTTTGCAGATGTTTTCCCCAGTAAATCTCTTGTACATCTAATTCAGTCTGCTTCTTGGAAAATTCAAACTGACATGTTCTTTATTTTATAGGATTTTCATCAAGTCCCCTTAAATATTAATGTTTTCCATGATTTCATCCTCCACTCTTTTGCTCTATATCATAACTTGTTTTAGTTGCTTCCATATATAAAATCGAGTTCCCATTTATTAGTATACCCAATATCTTTATTTCCAGCCCAAATCACTTTACAGGCAACCACTGTTAGACATCTTCACTTGAACAACCTAAGGCACCACAAAATCAACATAGTATAAATGGAGTGTATAATTACATTGAACACACCAAACCCACTCTTTCTTATTGTCCAGTTCAGTAAATTCTAACATTGTCTACTGAGAAACAGTTGTTCAAATCAGAAAGCTGGTATCTCTCTCTGATTTCTTTATCCTCCATTCCTCATCATGGTCTATCAATCCTCTCTTCTTAATATCTCATGCATCTATTTTTGATGCTTTGCATTACTTAGCTATTGCATTAATTAACTCCATTAGGAAACTCAAGTATAAAGTATTTCAAATCAACTCAAAGTGCACATTTGAGTTGGGGAATCTGGATGCGCTGGAGGGCTGGGAGAGGTGCAGTAGTGATAAAGTGGAAGTGTTTGCCTCAAAAGGCCCCCTTTCCCTACTTCTGCTTGGTTCCAATAACTAGTTGGTGATCAGGCATGAAATCACCACCCCCTTCTCTCTCCTTGTATAAGAAATTGAAAGAATCTTATGAGAGGAACCTGAAGAGCCCACAAGAAAAGACAGGTAGCCAGTGATTTTGGAGGGTTCTCTAATAATAAACTGAGTTTCTGCTGGATCAGCTTTTCTTACAGCAGCACCCACCAATGAATAAGTTCTTCTATAAACACAAAGTTTTCATGCCATTTTTTAATGATTTTCTTTTAAAAGAATGTGCAACAAAAGAATCGTCAACTATCAAGTGTAAGAATAGAATAAAGCCTTTCCCATAAAAAAGCTTCAAAATGTTTAACTTGCATCCATCTTTTATCTTGCATTCATTTTTTATCAGGGAAGAAAGAGGAGACAGGAGTTAATCAAGATAAAAAAAAAAAGAAACTGTAGGGACAGGAGAGACAAGATCCACAGGAGAAAACAAAACAAAACAAAAAACCCCAAGACTGAGCTCTGTTTAAGGCTCAGATAACAATGATCCCAGTAGGAACACAGGGGCACCTGGAGGAAACCCTCATTGGGAAGGTGGGAACATGTGTGGATGTACATGGCCAAGCACAAGATAGTGTTTAGAATAGTTTTCTTAGGGGCTTAGTAATTCTTTTAGATGGCTTGGGAAGAATTGCTGATGGAACACCGGAAATTAAGCAAATAAAACAGCAATAATTATCTCCAGGAAATTAAAAAAAGGAAGGAAATATAACCATAGAACACAGTCTAGAAGAGAACAATGTGAACATGATCAAAATAAGATGAAAGCTGAATATTGATTTGACTGAAAGTTGTCATATTAAAAATTAAAAGACTCATGAAAGTAAATTAACCATATTAAAAATATACAGATATCTTAAGGGAAAGGTAAAATGGCTCCTGAATAGGGAAGATATTCTTAAACATTAGTGGACATTGGAATCATCTGGAGGGTTTACTAAAACAAAAATACTGGGTCTGAACCTCAGTGATTCTGGGGTGGCAGCTAAAAATGTGCATTTCTAATAGATTTCCAGTGAGCTGCTCAAGTTTACAGTCTTAAGATGATTTATCGATCATTTCTTTTTACAGTAAAGTTATAAGGTCCCTTATGTTCTGGGACCCACAGTCTGACAATCACTACTATAGGATATTTCACTTGCCATGCTAGATTGACTGAACCCTCTCTTGTAGTAGGGTTTATTTTTAATAGATTTTCAATAGGATATGTACACATTGTGAAAATATAGTAATCACAGCATTACCCATCCTTCCCTTCCCTACCATATTACACCCTCTTTTAGTCCTTTTCTAGCTCATAAGGGGAACAAACAAACAAACAAACAAAGCTTCCCTAAAGAAAAAGTGGCTCAGTTAATCTACAAAGTAAGAAGTGGCATTGGGAAGGATAATAAAAAAGTAGTGGTTGGTTATACGTATGTAATTTGATACATGCAAGAAGAGAAGTAATTCCATTTTTTGTATTAATTTTGGTCCCTCTTATACTCCTTTGGGCATATAACACAGTTTTGAGACTTATATATGTAGATTGCTCAATCTGATAATATATTCACTTAGGAAATCACAAGTGAATACACGGAGAAATCCTGTTTTCCTGAGTCATCCAACAGATGCCAAAATTGAAGAAGAAAGAAATCTGAAGCTGGAACAGTAGTTTTTTGTTATTCTTTTATTTTTTTTCTCAGAGAATTGAGTTTTACTATTATCTAGGGGTAAGAAGTCAGAAATGAGTATTGAGCCAACAAAGAAGGGCTTTGTGTGAATTCATCTTTGCTTGATTCTTGAACCCATAGGAATAGTCTTAACACTCAGCCAGATGCAAATAGAATTAACCTATATTAATCTCTGTCCTCCAGAGGGAAAAATATCATTCTTATGTATCCAAAACAAAAATCACTGAAAAAATAAATTTAGGTAATCCTACCAAAGTATGCTAATTTTTAATTGTAATATCATCACTCTTTAATCATCCCCTACTTATATGTTCTTATTCAATATTGCATTTTATTACTACCAGTTTTCTGCACACAAAACTGTAATGTAGCATTTTGGGGAGAGGGCAGAGGGACCATAAACCTTCACATTTTTCTAGTTTTAACTACTTTTCTAAAGCACTTTCACATCTGTTATAATTTTACATTTAGAGCTGAGAAGAAATGCTTTGTTTGGGTTTCTTGGGGAATCTCTGACTTAACTTCTATTTCCTAAAGTAGTCCAAGTTTATTGAAGGATAAGTCTTCATTCCCTCTTCCCATCTAATTACTTACGTAGAGACTTTAAGGCTAATCTCCTCTCGCATTTAGCTCTCCCTGGAGGCAACTACAGAAGCTAGGAAACAAGCTGGCTTGCAGTAGTGGACAAATTGGCAACCTTCTTCTCCCACCTGTGTGAATACTAAAAGGAGTAGAGGTTAAATGTGAATCCTTTGTGATTTCACGTGGAGATGATTCAAAGAACCGTAGAAGTAAGTAGACACTTGTCATTGCCTCTCAAACAAAGCGGCCCTTTTCTTATAGATACACTCCTATGGGATGCTTCCTGGAAAGCATAAATGTAAACCATCCCATACTAGTGGTAAATGGTAGAATGTATTATTCTATTCATGACTTAGTTTTAAAATCTCTTGGCTTCTCAAAAATGAAGGAGAAAGATGTGAGCTGCATAGTGGTATAGGACTCATATTTATTTACTTTCTTTTGGTAGATGCAGTATGCATGCAGTAGTTCTTAACTTTTATTTTTATATTTTTTAAAGATTTTATTTATTCCTGAGAGAGAGAGAGAGAGATGCAGAGACACAGGCAGGGGGAGAAGCAGGCTCCATGCAGAGAGCCCGACGTGGGACTCGATTCTGGGTCTCCAGGATCAGGCCCTGGGCTGAAGGTGGCGCTAAACCACTGAGCTACCTGGGCTGCCCAGTTCTTAACTTTTATTATGATTATTATTTTATTTTTTTGTTAAAGGCCTTGTAGGACTCTAATTAAATATAGAGACCACTTCCTCAAATAAATCACATTCAAATATACAAACATTTTCTATATTATCTCGAGTGATTCATATACTCCTTATAGTATGACACAAATACTATTCTGGAGTTAAATAGGTTCAAGTTTTAGCCATGTCATTTACTACCTCTTTAGCCTTGGGTTAGTTGAGCTTCCAAGTTTTCAGCTTCTCCACTTGTGAAGTTGATGCCATAAGGCATGCCATCATCACAGGAGAATAAAAGTAGAAATATGTCTAGTATTTTAATTTTCAGGACAGCTACCACACCTGAAATGGCGCCCTGATTTTCTTGTGGGAAGATATCCTTCCCACCTTTGAAATGATCTTGGTAACATAGATGTTCCAATATCTTCCAGCCAAGTGGTGGGCACATGACAAAGTGTCACACCAATCAGAGACTTTCTTACACTTTGATTGTAGTTAAACTTAAAGTCTGAAGATGTTTGTACCTGGTTCATTCTAACAGCGGTACTCAGATTATCTCCTCAAATTCCTTTATTCAAATGACTGTAGATAAAAACTGACAATCAGGAATAAAGCAAGTAATTTTTTCTTCAATAACTTGTATACGTATGAGTGCATAGACAAGCAAACATTCATTGATTTGACAGATCTAACTGTCCTACTAGAAAGTTTACCCCATGAGAGATAGTACGTCATGGTGCCTGTCTTTTCACTTGGGGCTCAACCCCTAGACAAGAAACTGGCATGCAGCTGGTAATCAACAAATATTTGTCTAATGAAAGGAAGATCAGAATGAGGTGAGATCAGTGAGGTAGACAGGGGCCAGATTTTATAGGATGTTTCAGACCATGGTAAAAAGAATGGATTTAAGTCTCTAGCGACTGGACAGTTTTAATCAAGGGGAATTTGATAATTGCTTAAAATTGTGCTCAATAGGTATTTCTCATACTTTCCAGATCCCATGCTTGACTTTTCTAGAAGGCGCAAAACATTTAAGTAACTAAAACACTAGTCTAAAAATTAGAGCATGGAGAATTATGGAGCTAGAGAAAGGACACAGCAACAACTATGATTTTAAAGAGATTACAAATCCTATCCATTTATTTCTATCAAATATTTTATATTTGTGATAATATTATTAATAAAGGGAATTTTATTAAATCTCCACAGGAGAGCCAGGACATTTCATCTCACCAAATATCAATTCCATAAAGAAGCTTTAGCTTTTCTGACACATTAATTACGGTTTATTATTAACACTTTCTGGACTTATCTGACTCCATGGATTCCTTTCTTGATGAAAGGAAAATGTCATTTTCCGTAGTGAACTGAATTGCACATATATCCTTTACTAGACTTTTGTGCTTGCAGCACTGAAGTCACAATGTCCAGGAGGTCATGAGAATGGTCCCTTCCACCTGGTAACTACTAGGATGGGAGGGCAATATTATAAGGTATCAATTCTACCCTTCAGATAACCTGTCAATGTAATATGATGCCAATAAAATCTGTTTTCATTTCTAGGACTTCACAAAATAATTCTAATGTTCATTTCAAGGAGTACATAAACTGTCTAACAGAGGTTTGAAAACAATAGTAATAACGATGGGTTACCACCCTTAATAAATTAAAATAAAGCTACAGCATTTTACAGCTTTTTATTCTGAAATCATTATAGATCCACAGGAGTTTGAAAAGAGAATAGAGAGGTTCCATGTACTTTTCTCTCTGTTTACCCTAATGGTCATATCCTACTTAATTATAATCACTATCAAAACAAAGAGATTAGCATTCTTACAGTATGTGAATTTGGTTTTATGTCATTTTATCACATGGTTAGACTTATGTTAACACTGGCACAGTAAAGAAACAGAGCTATTGTATCACCACAAAGCATTGCCTCATGTTACCCACTTTAGAATTACAGTTTTATCCACCTCAGTAAGACTCCTGAGTTTAGTCAACTCTGAGACCCTGATCTGAGGAATCTAAAACCTTTCTGGAGTGCACCCTTAGTATCAAATTTTGAAACCAGCTTCAAAACTGTGGGTAGAATTTTGGATACCTAAAAAATAATTTATAGACAAAAAGGCTGATTCATAAATAAAGTCAACTCAGGAGGATATGGTTTTATAGATCCTATGAATCCATTTTAAAGCAAGTGCTTTAGCCCTGTGCTTTTCTTTTGGAGGTTTTTTATTTTAATTAAAAATATAATTTACTGAGCTTATTTATTTTATAAAAGTTCTCTTTTTACAGAGCACGGTAAGTGATCCTAATATCTTATAATATGTGGTCAAATTTGATCATTTTTGAGTACCACTATGATAAATATATATAATATATATGTATAAAATATAAAATATATACAAAACTTAGTTTCCAATTACTCAATGCCATAGCATTTTTCCATTGCATTGATACTTTGTCTATTTTCTTAATTATAGATTATATTCAGCTAAAAATATACTGAAGTTGTGTGATTCTTCTTATACCCTAAAAAGTATTTAAGATATTATATCATAAACTTCTGGTCTGGACAAAATGGTATAGATTTATTTATTTTCTGTTCCCACTAAGTACAGTTATAAATCCTAGAAGTAACACAAAAAAAGTAATAAAAGGAGACTTCTGAAAGCTCTAACATATCAATAATTCCCTTAAATGTAAATAGTGTAAATACACCAGTTGAAAGGCAGAATTGATTTTAAAAACACAAACCAACTACAGTCAATTCTCATTACTCACAGCAGTTATGTTCTATAAAATTACTGTAAATACTAAGCCATTGCTTCTAGGGAAAATACACAGTTAGGTTCCTGTGAACCTAGGGTCAAAATTTTTATTATTAACTAATTAGACATAATCTTGTTTTATCTGTATTTCTGTTTAAAGACATCTTATTTAATACATTATGTTGATCCTTTAGCATTTAATTCATGGTCATTACCTTTACAACTCATGCCTGAATGAAGCTTATCTAACACATAATTTCTTTTTTTTTTTTAAGATTTATTTATTTTAGAGAGAGTGAGCAAGTGGAAGGAGCAGAAGAGAGAATCCTGAGGCAGACTCCCCGCTGAGTGCCGAGCTTTATGTGAGCTCCATCCAGAACCCTGAGATCATGACCTAAGCCAAAATCAAGAATTGAATGCTTAACAAGCTGAACCACCCAGGCATTCCTAACATGTAATTTCTCTGTAAGGCATGTCACAACCTTTTTGTACTTAGGAACACTATCACTTCAGCACTGTGCTTGGCCATTATAAACAGCAAAATCACCAACAGGAAGCACAAAAATACAAAAAAAAATGTAGCACTAAATAAAGCATAAAAAAGATAGTCATTTACAGTAGGAGCGCCCAAACAAGAAGATAGAGCAATACTTTATTCTACTCCAGTTGGGAATGTGTATGTTGAGTGACAAGTTTTTTGCACTCTGCACATGTCCACAAATGGCTGTGCAGATACTACAGGTTACAAATAAATTTTAGCAAGTAGATGAATTTGAAACACAGAATTGTGAATAATGAAGATTGTATCTGCTATTTAAGATAAACTCAAGTGCATTTCACTGACACATGGAGATTGAAAGCAAAAGGATGGAAATGACATACTATGCAAATTTATTAAAAACAGAAACCAAACATGTGTGGCTTTATTAAAACAGATAAAATAGACTTCACAGCAAAGAAAATGTCTAGAGACAAAGTTATATAATGGTAAAAGGACCAGTAAGATATAATGACCTTAAATGCATATCCACCAAGTAACAAATTCTCAAAATATAAGAAACAAAAATTGATTGAGCTGAAAAGAGAAATAAAGAAGTTCATAATTTTAGTTGTAAACTTTGACATCACCTCTTAAAAAATCATAGAACTTCTAGATCAAAGCTTAGCAATAAAAAGAAGATCTGAGGGACACCTGGGTGGCTCAGAGGTTGAGCATCTATCTGCCTTTGGTTCAGGGCATGATTCTGCAGTCCTGGGATTGAGTTCCAAATAGGGCTTCCTCCAGGGAGCTTGCTTCTCCCTCTGCCTGTGTCTCTGCCTCTCTCTCTGTGTCTCTCATGGATAAATAAATAAAATCTTTTAAAAAAAGGGTCTGAATAGCACAATCAACTAACAGAATCTGATTGACATATATAGAATACTCCAGCCAATAACAGCAGGATACACATTTTTCCAAGTGTCCATGGAATAGTCACCAAAATAGACTATATCATGGCAATAATACAAACTCTCAAAAATTTTAAAGAAATGAAATATCATAGAATATGTTCTCTGACTATAACGAAATCAAACTAGAACTCACTAATGGAAAGATAAAAGGAAAATCTCTAAATACTAAGATATGTAAAAAGCACACTTCTAAATAGTTCAAGGGTCAAAGAAGATGCCTCCAAGGAAATAAAATACATGTAAAAGTGAATGAAAAGGTCAATAAAATACATCGAGATATGTGGGATACAGCCAAAATAATGTTGGGATACTTACATTTGAAAAGAGGAAATATCTCAAATTAATAATGTAAGTTCTTACTTAGAAAAAGAATATTAAATCAACTCAAAGCATGGGGAAGAAGAAAGGATATAATAAATATAGGAACAGAAATCAATGAAATTCAAAATAGAAAATCAGTGAAACCAAAAATCTAGGAACAGAAATCAATGAAATTCAAAATAGAAAATCAGTGAAACCAAAAATCTATTTTTAAGAAAAAAAAATCAATAAGATGATAATCCTTTAACAAGACTGGCAAAAATAAAATGAAAGAAGACATAAATAATCAATAGTAGGAATGAAACAGGAGTTATGACCATAGATGCTACAGCCAATAAAGGAATAATTAGGGAAGACAATAAACAAATTTACACTCATAAATTCAAAAATTTAGACAAAATAGATTAATTCCTTGAAAACTACACACTATTAAAATACAACCAAAATGAAAAAAAGCCTGAATAACTCAAATGGCTAAATGTTTAAATTGAAATGGTATTTAAAAAGCTCCCAAGAAGGGCACCTAAGTGACTTAGTCAGTTAAGGATGTGAGTCTTGATTTTGGCTCAGGTTATGATCTCAGGATTGTGAGATCGAGCCCCGTGTTAGGCTCTGCACTCAGTGAGAAGTGTGTTGGAGATTCTCTCCCTCTTCTTCTGTGCCCCCTGCTTGCACGAGTGCATGCTCTCTCTCAAAGCAAAAATTAATTAATTAATTTAAAAGTAAAAAATTTAAAAACTTTTAAAAATTAAAAAAAAAAAAAAAGCATAGGTTGCCTAGATGACTTACTTGGTTAAGCATCAGATTCTTGGTTTCCACTCAGGTCATGATCTCGTGGTCTTAGGATCCAACCCAGGTAGTGCTCTGAGCTCAGAAAGGAGTCTGCTTCAGATACTTTCTCCCTCCCCCTCTGCTCTTCTCCAGTCATGTGCTTTCTCTCTCTCAAATAAATAAATGAAATCTTTAAAAAATGTTTTTAGAACTAATAAGGGAGTGCAGCAGAGCTGCAGAATATAAATTCAATACATGAAAATTGATCACATTTCTATATACTAACAATAAATACATAAAAACAAAAATTAAAAACCCAATACCATTCATAGTTGAGAAAGGTGCTCCTCTTGACCTAACCTTATCGAGGCTCCTCTGAGTGCTCTTTCTGCCTAGGCCTCAATGTTGGCCTGCCTGAAGCAAAGAGTCCTGAAAAGTCAGTTTAGCAAGAATCCTCCTGCCCTTGAGGTATGGCCACCATGGATATCTGATCAGTTTCAACATCCCTCACTCTTGATGTGTATATCCTTGTCTTGACGTTAGTAAAAATCCTGTTAGGTCAGATTAGCAAAAATCCCCCTACCATTGGTGTCTCCTCTTAATCATTTTCTGTCCACTGACCCCTTCAGTCTGCTCACTGGCTATAAATTCCCACATTTGGAGTTAAGATCAGTCTTTCTTCCTTATCGCAATAGAGTTGACCCTTATTACAATAGTTTTGAATAGAATCTTCCTTTAACAAGTATCAGAATAATTTTCTTTTACACAATCATTCCAAAAGAAAGTAAAATACTTAGGTATATACATGAAAACAAACAAAAAACATGTATAGAATTTATATGCTGAAAATTTTTATCTTTAATATTCTTTTGAAAATGCTTTTATTACCTAACTAGGGCATTTTGCTAGATATTCATGTATTTCTTGAAAAAGGAAGGATGACAGTTTCCTGAGTTTCCTAGCTGCTGAGTTAATTGGAACACAATTCTGCACAAAAATTATCATTTGCAGAAAATGATGAGGAGTTCACAACCACTCTTTTCTCTTAGCTGCCCCTCCCACCCTAGTTTAATAATTAGATTTATAAGAAGTTGGGTAAAAGCTGGCTGCAGCTTTCATGTTCCACACAATGCATTTGGGAAACACCTGTCACTCTCAATGGACCCTGAAACATTCACAGAGTGAACAGAAAGAAGTCATTGTTATTATATAATACAGCTAAAGCAAAAAGTTCTGATCAATGGTTTTCTGCACACCAAGTCATAACAAACTTGCAATTATACTAAACCTGAAAGATTACAGAGTTCTGAATAATGGAATTTTATCCATGTGCCAGACACACTGTATGGTTTTTTGTTTGTTTGTTTGTTTGTTTGTTTGTTTTTAAAGACTGTATTTATTTATTCTTGAGAGATGCAGAGAGAGAAAGAGAGAGAGAGAGAGAGGCAGAGACACAGGCAGAGGGAGAAGTAGGCTCCATGTGGGGAGCCGGGTGTGGGACTCGATCCAAGGACTCCGGGATCACAACCTGAGCCAAAGGCAGATGCTCAACTGCTGAGCCACCCAGGCATCCCTGGTTTTTTGATTTTGGATGAATGATTTCTGTTCTTGGACTTTTAGAATAACATCTTTGTCTTTGGGGGTTCTGAGAAATATAGAAAGAAAATAAAGAAGCATAAATTCTCAGTTATTTTCTAACACTGCCAAAATCTCTCTATGGCCCTAAAATAAATCTGAGTTCTTTAAGGTTTCCTGTATAACATGGGATTAATAATATGCATTATCTATAGGCTGAGTTCACTAGAAAAAAACATGCATTATAGAAATAAATTATTCTTGCTTTATGAGTGTTATCATTTGACAGTACTATGTATCTTCTTCCAGTAGAATTTTCTGGGTAATAGAGGCTTTTACAAGACTGTATATTAACATTCACACATGATAGTAAGGGTGTCTGATAAGTTTGGCATTAAAGGAGACAGAGAGTGGGTTCTTCTGAGAAAAGTCGTTCAAGACCATGATTTTCCACAGCCTTACAAATGAAGTCATTTCAGGATTATCTCTTAAGAAATGGCTTATTTTAAAAAGAATTTATAGATGTTGATATTTAAGGCTGTCCCAGCTGACTTTAAAGCAAGATAACATGACCATAGCCAATACATTTTCAGTGCTATCCCTAATTTTCTTGTCTTCTCCTTCCTCCTAATCTTCATATCCTGAGATCTCTCTCTGTCTCTCTGTCTTCCTTTCTCTCTCTGTCCTCTCATTGTTTCTTCGAGGTCTGCGTGTCTGTCTCTCTGTCTCTCTCATACACACAGAAATAAAAAAAGTTTGCTAGTTATAGTTTTCTGGGCCAATTCATTAAAATGTAGAGACTTAAACGTGAAGAAGAGATTTTATGCATTGACTCAAAATCTTTTAAAATTTTTCTTAGGGTTCAGTCAGTAAACAGAAAAAGGTTGTAATGTATAGTGAGTTTATTTTAACTTTCTTGGGCCTTAATAGTAGAAGTCAAAAAAGAAAAGTAGCTTGATCTCCCTAGATAAAGATATTCAAAGTCTCCAAATTATCAGGGAGCCCAGAAATAACACTAAGAGAAATAAAGACCTGGCAACATGGGCCATCTGAGGAACATTTTTCTGGAAAATAGAATAAGGGTTCTACCAAGAAGATCAGTGCTGGCTTATTTTAACCTAAATTCTTTGAGAAGCTATTTTCTTTCTCTCTGCTATTCTAAGATTAACTCTTTTTATAGTTAATCTTGTCATAACGAGCATTACAGCAATACTTCCAGTTTCATGGGTTTTTGTTTTCCCCTTTTTTATCCCATTATTCGTTCTGTATGGGAACAAGTGAACATGTTTGTTTTCTCAAAACCTATCAATACTGCTTATTGTGACTCTAGTCATCAACAAGAAGCACAAACTCCACAGCAGTGAATTTCAACTGTCTATGGAGGAAAAGACTAGCTGAATCGCATGGCAAAATTTCCTCCCTTAAAGATTTTCATAGCTATTTGATTATAAGTAATAAGTGAATAGGGACTCTGCTGCCTTGATCACTTTTTGCCTAGAAATATAACTGGCAGGTGGAGAGTAGCGGAGAAGGAGGAAATAGCATCTCCCTTTGCAGACCAAGAAATACCACTGTTATGATCTAATGTTACTAGAATGAATATCCTATTCTTAGATGTGTTGGGGCACACGGAAGATTGAGAACTATTCCTATCTATCCCTATGCATAAAACACGACCCCACTACCATTTTTTAAAGTAGGCTCTGCATCCAGCATGGAGCTCAACAAGAGGCTTGAACTCAGACCCTGAGATTGAGACCTGAAGTGAGATCAAGAGTTAGACCCCCAAACAACTGAGCCACCCAGGCACCCCACTCACTACCATTTTAAATGCTTCTTTTAAGGTGAGAAAATGTAATTCATATAGATAATGATTTTGCTCTAAACATAATATGAACTCACTCTTATGAAAGTTGCCTTAGAACTTAGGCCATGTCATTCCAATTTCCATATTATTTAGGGTTCCCAGCTCAGTGGTTCCTAAGAGAAAACAATAAGTACGCATTGAAGTGAAACAAAGATTAGAATGTTGATTCTTTCTGAGGAAAGATGCCTGTTGTAAATGTATTTGTACTTTTATTTCTTAATCAAATTAGAATTCTTCAATGTTTCTAGCACAATTTAAGAAAAACACAAAAGGGATCCCTGGGTGGCGCAGCGGTTTAGCGCCTGCCTTTGGCCCAGGGCGCGATCCTGAAGACCTGAGATCGAATCCCACATCGGGCTCCCGGTGCATGGAGCCTGCTTCTCCCTCTGCCTGTGTCTCTGCCTCTCTCTCTCTCTCTCTCTGTGACTATCATAAAAAAAAAAAAAAAAAACACAAAAGCTGGAATTTCAGACATGAGTTCAAATTCTCAATCTTCAACCAGCAGTATGTGACTCTGGAAAATCCAATTAAACTCTCTAACAGAAAATCTATTTCTTCATCAGTAAAATTAGAATAATTATTTTAAAGTGCTTACCACAGCAACTGTACAAATTAAGCATTCAATAAATGGTAGCTATCATATTTTTTGGTAGCTATCATATTTATATGAAATTAGCTCTGTAGGATATTAACCATTAAGTCAATATACATTTAAATATATGTTAGATTAAAATGGAAAGTTTATTTAATTTAAAAGTTAATTTAAAATAAAACAAACACAAATGCTAATAATTGAGATCTTTAATAATTATTTATAGATTACTCTAGGTTTATTGCTAAAGATAGCTGAAACTAAATGATAAAGGAATCAATTCCTTTAGAAAAGGAATGAATTTTCTTTTATATTTTAGCACGTTATCATGAAATAAAAAATAATAAAACATTCACATTTACCCTCTAAAAACTTAAATTTTAATTCAATAATTATATTCAAATTATTGGGATTTGTATTTTGTTTTCTTGGAGGAAAATTTGATAGTATATACTATGAGTCAAATAACAAAAAACTACCACATGTCCTAGCCTGCTGATGCTTATGAAATTCTAATATATTTCAGAAAAGGTAAGAAAGGCAAGTGTAAAAAGCTAAAGGAGTGCCTGGGTGGCTCAGTCATTCAAGTGCCCAACTTTTGATATCAGCTCAGGTCTTGATTCTTGATCTTGGGGTCATAAGTTCAAGCCTCATGTTGGGCTCAATAAAAAAAAAAAAAAAAAAAAAAAAAAAAAAAAGCTAAAAGGAGATAAATATAAAGAAATAACATTCTTAGGGAAACTAAAAATCGTTTTTTTTAAGAATAAGGAAAACACAGAATTGGTCATATCTTGAAGAGTGTTGTTAGTATCCTCTGTCCATATTTGCTTCTTCAAAATGCATGGTACCAAAAACCAAAACAAAGTAAAATGTAGCTGCTCACTGACTATCAAGGAATCCTAAACAGGCTCAAAGGTTGATTTCTAGGTAAAATGGAGAATTTCTATTTACCTTCAATTCTCTCTAAGAACTCAATATACTTCCAGTGGTTTAGCTGAATCTAAGTTGAGAAGGAAAAAATACATTTTTTTAATAATAAAATTTCATTTTTGTACCTAAAAAATCCTCAAGATAATAATTTTGAAGAACTGAAAACCTACAGGGATTTTTTTATTATGTTTAGTATCTTTACTTTTGAATCGGTTTTAGAAGTAGCAATTAAAAATATGTTTTACTGTGTTTCTACTTGTAAATGAAATAAATACATGAGTACTGCAGGAGTATTGCATGAGTATATATTATCACATATAATAAGACTTTAATGTCTGCAATTCAGCTTTCTAGTAGAGGTAAAAAATTAAGGAAAGAAGTAGAGTCCTGAATGGATGAAAGGGGGAAGGTAAGTTATTTAACTGTTTTTAGATCTGTTACCACAAAAATATTTTTATGAAGGACCAGAGGAAATGATGTAGTCAAGAATTAGGTAAGCTTTAAGGATCTTGGGTTGATTTAGTTTTCTAAGATTTTAGCAAATCTTAGAATCTGTGTGTTAAATTCATGAATGCTTGGTTTTATTATTATTAATATACATTTATTCTCTTATTCTTATGTTCTCTTATTTCATTTCTTCTGAAGAAATGAAAGTTATTGCTTCCTCTAATTTTCTTCCCATCTTAGATACAAGGCAGACAACTCCAGTACTGCCTTATAGCACAAAGGAAGCTGACCAAGCTTTGTGAATGTAAACAAGTAAATAATAGAACAGGAGAGATGAAAATTATCTCTCAGAAGACAAACATTTCCAAACTTTTGTCTCTCTCAATTTGGGAATGAAATTTTACCTGTCCATGTTTTCTCAGTAATTCACTGTCAACAATTCAGAGTAGAAATGAGCTTAGATTAGAAGTCAGGAGACCTGGGAGTCCTTTTTTGGCTCCTAATATGGCATAAAATTTGGGATGAGGCATTACTTTATAAAACATGGTAAAATTTTAATGTGAAAATGTCTGATCTGTAGCCAAAATTACAAAGTAGACATATGAAAATAACGGATGGTCTCAGGTCGGTTTCATTCCAAAACTAAACAAAATTTGTTTTGCTCTGGGCACCATGTTTTCAGTTTTCATTTCTTCTACATAAACATATAGATAAGGTCTTTAGAGAGCACCTCTAACACTGCTCTAGTTTAGAAATAACCAGAGCAAATGATTTCATATCTTATTTTAGCCACTTAAACCACACAGCTGCATTCCCTGTCTTTTTTTTATTTCTGGAAGAAAAAAAAATGATCTTAAATAGCAGTTATATCTATGTTCTTTAGACATACACTGCATCAGCAGCTATCAGTTTCTGTATGTTTGGGGTTGGGGGTAAAGTGTCTATAGTTCTGGGAAGTAGGGTGCCTTCTTTTTATGACTTGGGAAGTAATGGCTATCTCTGTTTTTATCAGATCTCCACAACTGTGACATTCTTCACTTTGTATCCCTTTTAACACCAAGAAATGAAAGACTCACCATTATATCTTTCTTGCTAGCTCTTTCTTTCTGAGTATCAGGTAATTGTTAAGCCTCTCCTTATATGTCTTTCTCAGAGCCTGTTGCTGTAATAGTTTTCTTTGAATTTCATTTGAGCTTATAACCGTATCTTCCCTGATACATTTCTCTGAGACTCGGGTGCCCCTTCATAACTTCTTTAATCTAGTCTAGTCAGTCCTGTTCATATCAGAAACTAATTTTCACCTTTGACCTGTTTTTTCCTACACAGCAAGATAGAATGTGAGCTACTTCATAAGAATTAAAGGGATCAGTTATCTACAGAGGACTAGTTCCTTCCTAGCGTCAGATAGGTCTTATGACTGGGACCCCATAGCCACACAAGAACTCTCATTCCAATTTTGAGCAGCCTTTGTTGATAGGAAGATTTTTCTTTTAGTTTGCCAAAACTTGCTTCTGTGAAGCTCTTATTTGTTGGTTCTTAGTTTGTTTTCTGTGTTCAATCAGAAATACATCTAATTTTGTTTCTACATCATAGCCCAGGATAGCCAGCAAGTCCTGGTGTCCCATTTGGGCAGTAGGAGGAAAACAGTAATATGTAAAGGCTGTAAAGTGACACTGCATACATAGCCTATGCTACTTTACCTTGTTATTTAACAAATACATGTTAAGAAAGTGTCTGATTCCTTGTTTATGCTATTGTTTATAGTTGGGAGTGACTCTGACTGAAATCCAAGCAGAGTAGGATGTCTGTGTTCCTGGGCTAGGACTTCCATAGCTAAATACCACAAATTCGCTGGCTTAACAAATATAATCTCTTACAGTTTTTCAAACTAGAAGACTGAGATCAAGGTTTCAGTGGGGTTGTTTCCATCACTTGACTATGAGGGAAAATCTATTCCAAGCTTTTCTCCCAGCTTCTGGTGGTTTGCTGGCAATCTTTGGTGTTCTTGGTCTTATAAACACAAAGCACCCTACTCTCCATCTTCTGGTTCATGTGATATTCTCCCTGTTGTGACTGCTCTGTGTTCAATGTTCCCCTTTCCATAAAGATATCAGTCAGATTAGATTAGGGCACAGCATAATGACCTCACTTTCATTTGAACATCAACAAGAACCTTATTTTTAAATCAGGTTGCATTACGAGGTAGTGGGAGTTAGAACTTCAACATATGAATTTTAGGGAGACTCAACTCAACCTGCGTAATGATTTAGTTTGGGGAAAATGGTAGATCAGTGAGTAATAGTAAATGTTTGATAAATATTTTCTACTACTGTTGTCATGGTCGCTTAGAGTGAATTAACATAATATCATAGAACCATTTGTACAAGACAGGACCCTCTGATTATCTTCAGTAGTGTGGCCATGCCTCTGGCTGTGGAACTCCAGATACATTCTCTTGCTGGTACTAGCACATCCCATGCCTTAGATAAAAACTTGACGTTCACACAGAAGACTGTAACATGGGAGCATTTCTTCTGAGAGGGGGTAAAATGCTGTGATATGCACTCAGATCTAACATAGAACAAAAGTTCAACTGTACAAACCACTAGTCACGAATTCATTAGCAAGTGGGAGTCACTTCCACATATTTCTGTCATGCTAGTTGCCTGGTCACCATGAATATAGTCCTGTCACTTTTGTATCCTCAATCCTAAGATAACAACCCAAGTAGTTCTAGTAGTTCTTTTATATGGTATGGTTTATTTCTCATCAACCAGTTTGCTTTTCACGGAACACAATCCACTTTAACTATTATCCTTTTAAAAGAAGGTTCTTGGATTTGGATACAAGACTTAAATGCAGCAGAGACAAAGTATGAATTTTCTGGGTATTATATTTCTTAATGTTGATTGCCTTTGTTTCCTTTTTTAAAGCAGATATATCAGGATGAATTCATGGTGTTTTCTGATGCTTTCTCAAAAGTATCCCATAGTCATGATAATGAAAGTACATATGTCCGTGAAACAGCTTTGTAGGAGAAGGATGACAGTGATGATGGTGATGGTGATGGTGATGATGGTGATGATGATGATGACAGATGGATAGATATAGATAGATAGATAGATAGATAGATAGATAGATAGACTGAGAGAATTATTTTAGGGTATTGGATTAAGTGATAGTGGAAGTTGGCCAGGATATCTGAAACCTATAGGACAGACCATTAAGAAAAGCAGACTAGCAACTTCAGCAAGAGCAGGAACTGGAGTCAACAAGCAGAATTTCCTCTTCTTCAGGAAAATCTCAATTCTATTCATCATATCCTTCATCAGATTGAATTATGGCCATCCAGATTACCCAAAATCATGTCCTTTAGATAAAGATTGCAAATGGGAATCAAAATAGCCTTCATCACAATATCTAAATTAATGTTTGATTAAATAACTGATTACTATCACCTAGCCAAACTGACATGAAACTGACCACCACAGAGACTAATTTCTGCTCTAAAAATTATTTATGTCTGCCTGGAGTGTCATGTTTAGTGAGATTCTATAGTTGTGTCTAGCCTCAACAGTAAGAGCACTTAGCAATATCTGTCAAGTACAAGGGAAAAAGGAATGGCTACATATAGCATTTGCTTTTCCTAATCTAATAACAAAAACAGATAAATATAAACACTAGATAGTCAACTGTGTATAGCATCATTAACAGGTTCAAATGAAGCACAATATTATTTTAAAAAATGCAGTTGTATATCATGATGTAAACACAGTTCCTCTGGGGCGATACAAAGTATACTTAGTTTTTCCAGTAGCCAACTTTTCTCCTAGAATATACAATTCATTAAGTTCATTTAAAAATAAAAAAGTAATACTTAAAACATCTAAAAAAAGAATAGAGAGATGAAAGATGAGTTACATTTCCTCTAGATGTTCAAAATGTATTGATAAATGACATACACATGGATTATTTTATTTTATTTTTTAAAAATATTTTATTTATTTATTCATGAGATACACAAAGAGTAAGATGCAGAGACACAACCAGAGGGAAAAGCAGGTTCCATGCAAGGAGCCCAATGTGAGACTCAATCCTGGGACTCCAGGATCATGCCCTGAGCCAAAGGCAGCAGATGCTCAACCACTGAGCCACCTAAGTGTCCTGATGTAGATTGTTTAAATTAATATTTATAATCAAGCTCATTATATTTCAAGTAGATGACTGATACATTTGGAAATGCATATGTGATGGCCCATGATCTAATGACAGTGTAGTAATAGATGAGATTGAGATTCTGACCACCAGAGAAGTTTCTGCAGGCTTGCTCAGCCACTTTTCCCAGTCTGTCTGTACACTTTCAGTGTTCAGGGTCTTCTGACCCCAAACTTGGCCCTTCATATTCCTCTTCTCTATAATACATTAAGAATTTCACTTTGGGCCTTGCATGTTTTTCCCAGCCAAAACCCAAAGGTGCTCAAGGCTCTTGTTATTCTCAGGACTCACAGGGTCCCAAGAAGCGCTACCTGGATCACTCATAGAGCCCTTATTTCTCTGCTGATGAGTTAGACTGCCATAAGATTGACTACCACTTCTAAAATCTTTGAATACCAATAAAATCTTTCTGGGCCCCAAACTTTCTGCAATGTCCATTTCAGAGTTTTATACTGACACATATATTCTCTCTAACTACATTTCTCTCATCATCCTCCCAGTGGTCTTATTTCCATGTCCCAGAAAACTCTCAAACTGGTCCTTCTTTAATGGTTATTTTACTTGACAAATACATACTAAATGTCTACCAAGTATACGAATGGAGATTACTGATGGTGAAATGCTTTATTGTCCTATATTCTTCAAGTTACTGGCATCTTTCCAATCCTACAACTCTTTTATCCCATAAATTCTTCAACCTTAATGTCCCATGTTTGCCTTAAATATATTTAATTAGTATAATGATGTACCAATCTAAAAGATATTTTGAGTTAAACAAGCTTGGAAAAGATAAACTAGTAATTCTCTACCACAGGGATTTTGTCTCTAGGGCACATCTGGTAGTGTTTGGAGGCATCTTTGGTGGTCACAACTGGAGGAGTGGATGCTACTGACATCTAGTGGGTAGAGGCCAGGGATGCTACTTAACAACCTACAATGCATAGGACAGCTTCCCTCCCACAACAGAAAAGTGTCCAACCCAAAATATCAGTAGTGCCAAGGTTGAGAAATTCAGAGATAATTTAAAGGAGAATCCAAACTATGTTTTCATATGGATGAGTAATAAAGATACAGGTGAATTATCAATTTGCTTTTATACTAAAGAAAATAAGCTTAAATTTCTGAGAGATTGTTTAGATAAAAGAACTTCCTGATTATAAACTGTTTCAGTAAGTGTCCAGAGTATGTTGGCATTTTTCTTGAATGATTTTAAGTATGCTCCTGCCTAAAGGCAGTGGAGAAAATATGAGGACATTTCAGGATTTTTATAAGAATATTAGCATTCTGGGAACAACAGTTACCAGTTCACTAAATAAACAAAATCTAAAAGATGTGTCACTGCTCAGGACTTTTTTCCTAATTTTCTTTTATTGCTATTGATTATTAAATTGTCTTCTTCATATATCCAAATTATGTCTTCAGTCTCATCACCGAAGTTTATAATATTTAATGTTACCAGCAAAATAACCTAATGATTGACATAAAAAAATCTTACCTCATTTTCTCAAAATTCATATTTGTGTTACCTTTATGGTAAATAGCTGCAATTGCTTACTATTTGGAGTTTATTTCTACTCGACTCTTTGGAGTTGATTTGTATTCTTCTAACATTTGAGCAATAAATTATCCTTTCAATTAATAGCTATTTTAACACAAAATACACAAGAATGAAATTTTCTAATATTTCTAGTGGATGAAGACTTCCTCCCATTTTTTTTTTAAACTGAGATCTCTTCCTTATGGCTACATAGTAGTTCTGTTCACTATATTGTCTTTGCTTATTTTTATTGAAAATGGCATTTAAAATCATTTAAATAAGAAAATTCAGGTAACTTACACTTGATGTAAGAGGAGGATTGATATTTTCATAATTATAATTCATAATGTTTTTAATTAAAGTGTCGAAAGTTCCTGCATTAAGTGAAATTTAGTATTCTTTGACTATTTAGAGTGGCCATTTTGAGAGTTTTTGATAGATTCTATTTTTTCCCAAGTATTAGTAATCTCTACTTCCACTTACTTACCTTGCTTTGGGAGAGAATGTCTCTTTATATCTGGATTATAGCTATGTATGTTCATGCCTTATCTTTCCTTTTAGATTACAAACTGCAGGGAAGAGATGTGCCCTTTTCAACCTTATATCTCCTGACATACTCAACCAAATTTCTGGAAATTAGAGTTGCATATATAACTGTATATATAAATGAAGGTGTGTATCTTCTAGATCTATAATTAAAGTGAGACTGAATTGATACTGTAATATAACAGAAAAAAAAAAAAACACAGGAGGAAGCCAAGAGTGTGATATGGCTCTGGCATTAATGAGCTATGTGACCTGAGGCAAGCTATCTAATCTCTTTGGGCATCAAGTCTTCTAGTCTATGTATGATATTTATACCCATGCACCTAAATATAAAATGAGCAATGAGCTCTGTTCCCACTTTCTCTCAGAGATAGGAAGAAATAAAAGTCCCTTATTCAGGCAAAAATACCTGCTACTGCCAGCTTTAATCAGAGTCTTACAATCGTGGTTTTCTGGCAGCTGCTCTTGTAAGCAAAGAAAATAGTTGATGACAGTTTCTGGCCTCAGAAGCCTCTGGCAGTTACAGCTTTACAGGTCTTTTCAGTAGGATCCTCAGAGTCCACTCCTTTTCTACCAGGTGTTCAACCTGGGATATTACTAGTGCTCACTATACTGCATACAAGGACATAAGTTGGAGATTACTGAGTGGAAGAGGCCCATAGGGGTAAGTGTAAGTGTTGTCCAACAAGTAGGCAGATGATCCAAGAGCAGTTGATAATAAAACTATGGCGGTTCAGCTCCAAACCCACCCTCCTACATTCCTTGTATCCTGGAACTGGAAATGTGAGAACCACACTTCTCCCACCCAGTGGGCCCCTTGTTAAGTTCTGCTATAGGGAACGTTAGAGGAACATTAGAAGGGTGGAGGAGAGAAAAAGAAGTTGCTCTCTCCTGTCTGCTCGCCCTTTCTGTTAACATCACTTTGGCTGCAACACCTGGTCTAGTTTCAGATTTTTTTCTAAACTCTCATTGTATTTCAGTGTACCCCTCAGAAGTATCAGCCCTGTTGGCTGATGTGCTCTTTTCAGGGGTCTCAGTATAAACTCCAGAGAGTCCCACTCCAAGATTGTGTGTGCTGACAAGCCCAACCTTATTCGTTTGTTCTTCCAGCTCCAGCTGTGGTAGCTGCTTCCAGCAGTTGCTATCTCAGTGTGTACCTATACACCCAATTCCTCATATGAAAGGTCAGTCTTCTTGACTGGATTAAAACGAGTGCACCTCCTATATTCACATATCCAAACAGACAGAAGGACAAGGTCATTAGTCAACAATAGAAACCTAAACACACATCTAGGTTTTGAAGGTGGAATTCTAGTCCCATGATGGGTACATATGATTTTGCATATGTGTAAGTTGGGCCTGGCAAGCAAGAACAAGACAGGGCCCAGCTTATCTAAAGTCCCAAAATGCTTGGGAAACCATGGCAGTTGCTAATACAGAATCTTAAGAATTCTTAAAATGGTAAAGTTAGCCCAACTGCTGACTTCATCCTACAATATCAACTCTAAATTATAGTAGTAAAAAGAAACTTGGATTTTATTAATAAAATAAAATAAGGTAAAATGCAAATGATAAGATAGGGTCACCTGGGTGGCACAGTTGACTAAGCATCTGACTCTTGGCTCAGGTAGTGATTTCAGGGTTGTCAGATGGAGCCCCTCATCGGACTCCGGCTCAGCTCAGAGTCTGCTTAAGACTCCCTCTCCCTCTGCCCCTCCCCACTTCTCTCTAAAAGTCAATCAATAAATCAATCAATCAATCTTTTAAAAAATAAGATAACGTGGGAACCCCCGTGGTGCAGCGGTTTAGCGCCGCCTGCAGCCTAGGGCGTGATCCTGGACACCCTGGTCAGGCTCCCTGCATGGAGCCTGCTTCTCCCTCTGCCTGTGTCTCTGCCTCTCTCTCACTATCTCTGTGTCTCTATGAATAAATAAATAAATAATCTTTAAAAAAATAAATAAGATAACGTGGAGAGAACAAAGGCTATCTTGATCTGCCACATTTGTGAGAAGCAAAGTTTGAGGCCTAAGCTAAGAGTAACCAGAGGCAGGAGTGCAAGAAGAGTTTTATTTTGTGCTGTAGCATCCACTGCCTTTCCCTTTACCTCAGAAATTGGCAGAAACAACCTCTACTAGGGCCTCTATATGATAATATCAGGGAAATAAGACACCATCCACGAGATGGTGAAGAAAATGCATGTGGAGATGCTGCCTTCCGACATTGACATTCGTTTCTCCCCTCCCTCCTCTTCAAGCTGGGCCTGATGGGTTACAAATCCAAGGTGACTGCCTTCTTCCACCAATGTTCTTTTGAAATAAGAAAAAAATAAAATAAATGAAAACTTGCTGAGGGTAATTGCCTGGGAATTGGAAGCAAATATGCATGATAAACAGTGGTCCTGTCGTTCCTGGGTCCATCTAAGGAAACAGAGGGATAAATAGTAAGATTTACACTAACTGAAGAATATATAAATATCGGATATAAGAATTCTTCCAGAAACCAACAGAGAAGAAGAAAAAGATGGAAAATGTAAAAGAAAAGTTGAATGATTAGAGGTGTCAAAGTGGCAGATATGTTCAAAAAATCAATAAGAATAAAAATCATGAGTATGGGCCTCAAGTTTTGTTTCTTCATAATAAAACCAAAAATAATATAGAACTTTAAACCAAAGAAGAAAACTCTGTCTCTGCTTGTCAGGGCAGGGGGAGACAAAAAGCACAACATGTGGAAATATGAACTAAGATGGCAAAAATAAATCATAAATAATCAAGGAACAGTTATTAAAAAAGTACAACATGTGGAAATATGAACTAAGATGGCAAAAATAAATCATAATGTGTGTGTATATATATATATATATATATATAGGAACAGTTATTAAAAAAGCAAAAAAATATAAAATAGTCATATCACATATACTATATTTTTGCTTATAATAGAATAAAATTAGGAATTAAAAATGGCTTAATAATAAAAATCCAACATGTGAAAACTAAATAATATCTCATTGAATAATCCTTGTATTTCAAGGAAAATTAAGATCTATTTAAAGGTGAATAATGCGAACCCTATATGATAATTTTGTGAGACACAGCTAAAGCTGTAGTTAGAGGGAAATTTAGAGTTGTAAAGACATTTATTGTAATGCGAAAAAGGTTAAAATAAATGAGCAAAAGATTCAACTAAGAAAGTGAAAAAAAAAAAAAAAAAGAAATCAGTTCAACCCAAAGACTGAGGCAGTTATGAATGGGAATCTCTGCTTAGGAGAAGTGTGTTGAAATGTGGAGATTTGGTCTCAAGAGGCTTAGCAACTAGAAATAAGATGAAAGATCAAAGCCAGAGTCAGTCAGAGTGACTGGGGGATAAATCTCCTAATAAGAAAAGAGATATCCTTAAGTTCTTCATATAAATACTATTTTGGGATGACCAAGGAACTGAGTGCTTAAGATGGGAAAAACAGTTCTAGTCGCAGTTGAGTGTTACTAAGATCTCTGGAGTCACCTGCAGCTTGGCCATCTCCCATCTACTGCTATCCACATGTGACCTTGGGCAAAATATTTGGCTTCTCAAACTCAGTTTAATGCTGTAGAAAACAAGAAGCTCCTCTTAGAGGTTTTTGCAAGAAACAAATGAAAAGATATATTTATTGTGTTAGTTATTATTTTTAGCATGAAAAAAAAAAGCATGAGAGCAAATGATTCTTAGTCCATCGCACCTCTACAACTTTCCATCAAGGAACTGGCCTTCTTAGTGGCAACTATTCTGTGCTATTGCTTTTTTATAAAAGGACTTTCTTTGAACATATTTTCTTAGGGTATAGATACCAGACACATCCAAACTCCACATTATCGAATCCAGACTATTTACCTCACAGCCTATCACTTCTTCTCTGAGGCCTGGGAGAAGGTTACCAATAATAGTTTGTCTCAATTTTACTTCTTTCCCCCAATATCTGGTACTTCCCCTTTCCTCCACTACAACCATCCTGTCTTAGAGGGTCAAGCCTGTCACTCATCTTGAGGGATAACTGAATATGGTTATGATCTTGGGGACTGGACTGTCACCCCAAAGTCCTCCTTGTGCCTTCTCCAAAAGCAGAAGGACTATATGCACCAGTGTGCATGTGGCGATGTCTACTGCCTCCGGATTAGGCATGCAAATTGAACTGAAAAAATGAATAACTTCATATAGGGGAGCACTAACAGCTAAAACCTGAATGTGTCAAATGTTGAGTACTGAAATCATAGGGGGCATGAACAGATTCCTTTGAAGAATTCAGTCTACAAAATTCTTAGGGAGTTCTCCTCTAGATCAGTTCAATGCACCTAATTTTGAAAACAAGATTTGACCTGTCATACTTTGAAGACGTGACTCCTACAGTAATTTGAATAGCATTAACAATTGCTTTAAAACAATGAGGACGGTTTTGGCATTTACTCAAAGCTCTTACCTTAGAAATAATATTGTCATTTTATTTGTAAATGTTAGATTAGGATTTACCTATTAAACTTGTCATCTGGTTAAGTTCAGTTTTTGTCATTTTCTAATAGATTGGATCAGATTTTCCTAAACTTGCCTGCTCATAAGAAATATCCGGATTGATTGTCAAAAATTCAGATTTCAGTGTTCTACTGAATAAAAATCTGTAAGGAAGGAACATGGAAATCTTACTTTTAATACAAATCTTGTGATTCTTTATACTCAGGATAAGTTAGAAGTATCAGTAACTGGTAGAGAGGAAAGAGTCCTAGATGGCTTCAGAATATCTGATCATCATGCTGAATCCCCTAGGAATTAATTCTTTATCCTATAATAGTCCATTTATTTTTAAGCTGTGTACAAATTAGCAAATTCAATATATTCATGGAAGAAAGAATGAATGGGCCAGGATTGAGTGTGGCACATTGAAATATGTAACAGCCTTCTCACATCCAATTTCTATATACATATACATATTGATATGTATATCAATTCATATACATTTAATTTCTAAGTTAATGCTAAAGTTATTAGTAACCCAAAGAAGTTTTCTAGGTCATAGCAAGACATGTATGATACAAACATTCTGTGAAATTGAAGTATTGACCAACGGGCTCAAAGAACAGTCTCTAAAATCAGCTTACCTAGGTTAAATCTCAGCTCAACAATATACTTGGTTGACTTCTGGTAAGTTACTTCTCCTTGCATCTGTTTCCTCATCTGTTAAAAAGAGAGAGAGAGAGAGAGAGAGAATAGGCTCTACCTCATGAGATTGCTATGAAATTTGAATATACTAATTCATGTAACTTATTTGAAATGGTAGTCAGCCTTATAAAAATGGTTTCTATTATTACTATTGCTATGCATTTATTTTTAAAGTATTTTCAGACATGATGAGATGAGCACTGGGTATTATACTATATGTTGGCAAATTGAATTTAAATAGAATTTTAAAAAAAATTTAGGGATGCCTGGGTGGCTCAGTGGTTGAGTGTATGTTTTGGGCTCAGGACGTGATCCCGAATTGGGATCACGTCCTGCATTGGGCTCCCAGCAGGGAGCTACTTCTCCCTCTGCCTGTGTCTCTACGTCTCTCTCTGTGTCTCTCATGAATAAATAAATAAATCTTTAAAAGTTTTTTTAATTAAAAAAATATTTTCAGAATATATGTATACACACAAAGTATTCATATACATTTAATAGACAATCCAGATATTGTACTAAGTACTTTATATTCATTATTTCAATCACCACACTAGTCATTAGTATTTTTAGCCTCATTTGATATGCTAAAAAATTGAGTCTCAGAAATTTATGTAATCTAAAGTCATATAATTACAAAGAGGTGGTTCAAACCAAGTGTTGATTATTTATAGCTAAGAGAGATCACATCCAACTGAGGACAACTAGCATTATTGACCCAAACACATTTTTTGACATCCTAAAATTAAATTACTTTTCTTAAGCTCTTAGCCTTGGTTAGTTTGTGCAAAGCTGGATATTCCTTATTAGTAGTTTTATTTAGCTTGGAATATTTTCATTAGTTTATATTTCTCAGGTTTGATGCCTATGAGAGAGCATTTTCCTGGAAGATGGTAATGGATGTAGTACTGCTTAAATGATGATAAAAGCAGCTCAATGGAATCATATCTGTAAGAGTTGATATTTAAATGAAATAGTCCTTTGGAATTGGCTGAGAAAAAGGGCTTTATGTTTGAAGAAACTTTAGTTGAGAATTACCAGTTGAGAAGACAAAACTTTGGGGCCTCCTTGAATAAAAAGTGGCCTGGGTCAATAGGATAGAAATACAAATGTAACATTGAATTCTTTACAGGAGACCTATGAACATGGAAAGGACATCTTTTTTTTTTTTTTTAATTTGAAAATTTCATGCAAGCTCTAATACAGAATACAGATAGGACTTCAAAAATATAAGGAAAGTTTCAAGACTAGAGAACTTCCTTCCAAAGAATATGTCTGTCCATTGAGCATGAGGAGTCTCATTGGACTTGGCTTTCAACCTAGAAGCTTATCTTGGTTGATCACTTGTGCCCCATATCAATTAGGATTTTGTAATCATTTCCTAGAAAACAATACATAGCACATGTCAGAATCTATTTCTTTAGGCTGTTATTTGAGTATTTAGAGACCCCCAAATTCTTGAGCACAAGGGTCACTGGAATTTTAAATAGAGCCAAGTATAGTTTGCAGGATCTTTTCCATTTAGTCAGGAAGTTTGCCCTTTTTGTCATAACACAAAACTATGAATAAGTTTTAGGAATATGCAACTATTGTTGTTTTACTGTTCTTAATACCGTACTTAAAATAACTGCTTATTTTTCTCTCCTATCATGCCATGAAAAAAGACATAAAATCTTGTCTTATAGACTGAAGCATTAATTTATTTAAATTAAATTTAAGCTATTTCAATATTGGATGGAACGTAATATTCATTCAAGCACTGTGTATTTTTTATTTTAAGATGGCACAGATAAGCTTGTATATTTTTATCTAAAAAGTCTGTTTCTCTTTGTTTTGGCAAAAAAAAATGGCCTGTTAATGTTTTATTTTTACATGGGTTGATATCTAGATTTTATTCTGAAGAGTCTTGTTTTTTTTTCCCTTTATGGTTCTATGCTTTAATAGTATTTGATAAATTATAAATAAGAAGGTATACTTTGCAATTGGTTGTAAAATGTCATATTTTATTTTACCTTTTTTTGTCTCACATACCATGGTGTTTTAGTTCTGATGCATGCTCATCACACGCATCTTTCTTCACATGCAGCACCAAGTTTAATTACATGATACTTCTTGAGTTATATGTACCGAATAGCTAATAATAAGGCCAATTTACCAATCATTTGTCACCGCACACCCTTCTCAATATGGCATTCCCAATTGTAGCCCAAAAGAATAGGAAGGACCCTAGCAGTAAAATGAATCAATTTACTTGATGGGATAAATATGTATGGCACAAATTAGGTAGGATAATTCATCACTGCAAGAACACTTTGATGCATGACCTAAGGAAATCCTATATTGCCTTTAATGACTATAAGTCATAGATTTGTTAAGTTTGGTACATGGCTATGGTTTAAAACCCTTACTGCACAGTTCACTCACCTGGGAGATCTTTTTAAAAGCAGATATGGAAAACTAAGCCTCTTTCCAATCAAACCAACGTACCTGAGAGGAAGAGTCCAAGCATCAATATTTTTAAAGAAGACCCTCAAGTGAGTCTAAGTGTTACCAGGTGTGAGAATCACTGGCCTGTCACAGTGGATTTCAACATGTGCTCTCTGGACCAGCAGCATCAGCACACCTGACAACTTGTTAAAAATGTAAATTCTCAGTCCTATGACCAACCTTCTGAACCCAAAATTCTGGAGGTGGGGACTCAGCAATCGGTGTTTAACGAGGCCCCTCAGATTCTGTTGCATACAGTATAATAGGTGGTCTATCTATTTTTCTGGTTAATTGCATCAAAAGTATTTCCTGGTTGTGCCAGCTCCTTCAAGAGTTGCTAAGGAAAAACCAGGCTAGATATTTTTCATTGTAGAAGAGAACCTGAGAGCAGATTCTCAGACATCATCAAATATATGGGAAGTGTTGCTAGCTATTTTATATTCTATAAACCATTAGAATTTTAGAAGGTTGAGGATAGCATCCCTATTGTCTACCTGGATTCAGAAACCAAATGAGAGATACATCTAAGAAATAGAAAGATAGAAACCGGGCATTCCCTGTGAATTAACAGATTTACCCTCCCTCCTTCCAGTCATTGATGCAGTTAGGTAGGGACAAGCTCCTAACTTAAAAGGAGGAGTTTGTAATTCAAAGCAACCTACTACTGCAAGAAGAAAATATTTGGGGGAGGGGAAAGTAACTCAAACTAACATGCCCAATTCCTTCTTCTAAAGTCATAAAGAGGTAAGTGTCCCTCATTGTCTTCTGGGAAAGAGTAAGTGAAGAGGCAGAGAACAAGAATGTAATTCTAGAAGTTTTTATGGGAACATGATGGGTACAAAAGTTCTTCCCTAAAATGAACAATGATTGGGTTAATACCACACATCTTGAATGGCATCTATTCAACTCAAATTTATTGAGCACCTTATTTTTCAGAAATTAGGATGGTGTGGAATGCAAGAATTTTAAAACTGTGATTTAGAGAACTATGGATTTAGAGAACCACATGGGTAAGATTTGTACTTTAATTGCAACTGAAATATTTACTTTTATCTATATTCAAATTCTTTATTTACTGTTTGAGAACTTAACATACATGATTATATAATAATACAGAGATGTTACAGAAGAGATATTACAGCAGAGATATTACAAAATAGTAGAGAATAGATGAAAAGATAAGTGAAATATCTAATTGATAGAGAATAAATATATACTGTGTCTATATGGTCTGCCCTATCACTTTTCTACTTCTTTAAAAACCAAATATCTCTAAATAAATCTCAATGAAAAGTCTAAATCAGGATGCTTTGAAGGACAACGTATAAAAAAGGAGTTATTGTTAGAAGAGTGAGTGAGATAAAGAGGAGCAAGACCACATGTGCAAATCAAAACCACTTCAAATTTCAATGTCTTTCCAACACCTAAAAATACTCACACAGATGAAAATAAATGTTAATTCAAAAATAAACTTTGCAAGTTGACAATAAATCATTTGCTATTTATAATAAAGGCAGGAGTTTGTAAAGCTAAAGAGAAAATTGCTCTTCTAGTACTAAAAGATGCTTATCAGAATGTGACAGGACAGGGGTTACACATTCAAATGTAACAAGATTAGGCTTTGGATTCCCAAAGTAGAAAGAACATGTTCAGCAGAAATGGTTTTTACATTGCCTATTGGGCTGCTTTAGAATTAATTCTATTTATCTTTGGCATCAGCTGTGGTTCTGAGACTGAAGATTTTTAGTCAGAAAAAAAAATCAGAAAAACTGGATTCTAGAATTTTCTTGTTGGTAAAATGCAATGTAACCTGGCTTTTGTTATGCACAGGCTTAATTACTTTTAATATAACTATAAGACATTATTTTCAAACTTAATATTTT
Source organism: Canis aureus (assembly GCF_053574225.1). NCBI lineage: Eukaryota > Metazoa > Chordata > Mammalia > Carnivora > Canidae > Canis > Canis aureus. The sequence goes on along the minus strand of NC_135646.1, from coordinate 12,046,369 downwards.
TATGTTTGTGTTAAATGTAAAAAAACTCCATAAAATAATTTATACACAAAGGAAGCTATTTATTATAGAATATCTATTTTATTCTCCATTATTTCCCAATAGCTAATACTTAATTTTTGTTTAGTAAAAGGAATTTAAGAAAAAAATTTAAAACTCTGCAATCTTTTATCTTTTTCTGGGATATATTTTAATATTGCATTTTTATCAAGCAAAACATATAAAATATAAAATGAATATGAATATTCACAATGAGGTTATATTTATATATAGTTAAAGCTCTTAGGTAAATTGGCTAGCTTCCCACTTTTTTAGTTCCACTTGAAGTAACGCCTTTTATAAATTAATACCACCATGAGTGGTCCCTACCTTTTCCCTAAAATTAACTATCATCACAGAAACTCCATTTTGTTAGAGTCTGATATATGCAGTACTTCAATACACACGTTTTAATGGACTGAATGTTTGTGTTCTCTCCAAAATTCATATGTTGAAATCCTAATCCTAGTGTGATAGTATTACGAGAAGGGACCTTCAGGAAGTGATTGGTCAGGAGGATGAAACCCTCCTAAGTTTAAGATTAGTGGCCTTATAAAAGAGACCCTAGTGAGCTCTCTCACCTCATCTGTCATGTGAGAACACAGCAAGAAGATGGCCATCTGTGGACCAGTAAGTGGGCTCTCACCAGACACTGAATCTGCTGGCACCTTGGCAATTTTCAGCCTCCAGAACTTTAAGAGATAAAACACTGTTGGGGATTTACCCCAAAGATACAGATGCAATGAAACGCCAGGACACCTGCACCCCGATGTTTCTAGCAGCAATGTCCACAATAGCCAAACAGTGGAAGGAGCCTCGGTGTCCATCGAAAGATGAATGGGTAAAGAAGATGTGGTTTATGTATACAATGGAATATTCCTCAGCCATTAGAAATGACAAATACCCACCATTTGCTTCAATGTGGATGGAACTGGAGGGTATTATGCTGAGTGAAGTAAGTCAATCGGAGAAGGACAAACATTATATGTTCTCATTCATTTGGGGAATATAAATAATAGTGAAAGGGAATAGAAGGGAAGGGAGAAAAAATGGGTAGGAAATATCAGAAAGGGAGACAGACCATAAAGACTCCTAACTCTGGGAAATGAACTAGGGGTGGTGGAAGGGGAGGAGGGAGAGAGTTGGGGGTGAATGGGTGATGGGCACTGAGGGGGGCACTTGACAGGATGAGCACTGGGTGTTATTCTGTATGTTGGCAAACAAAACAACAATAAGAAATAAAAAAGTGTGTTTTTTTAAGCTACCTGGTCTATGGTATTTTTGTTATAATCTAAGCCTTGTGTATGTTTGTGTGTTTTAACAGTTGTAGGTTTGGATATATATTATCATTCAAAATCTAGTGTTCTCAGATACCTGGGTAGTTCAGTCGGTTAAGTATCTGCCTTTGGCTCAGGTCATAATTCCAAGGTCCTGGGATCCTGTGGCATTAGGCTCCCTGCTGAGTGGAGAGCCTGTTTCTCCCTCTCCCTCTCTCACTCCCCCTGCTTGTGCTCTCACTCCCAAATAAATATTTTAAAAACCCACGAAATCTAGTATTCTCTGTTAGAAACACTGTTTTATGTCATGAGGATATGGTGGAAATAGTATAAAGCTGATCCATGCACAATCCTGACAAATTTAAAGGATGAACAGTAACAAGGCCAGACTCTCTGAGACAAATATGGCTGAAGACAGACTCACTGAATGATGTCTATGGTGCTGAAGAGGAGGAAAAATGGTGCAGGAATTATAGAATATTTGTCTTTTTGTGTCTGGATTATGTCAATAGCATAGTATTTCTGAAGTTTATCCATCTTGCATCTGTCAGAGATTTATGTCTTCTTATGGCTGAATAATTTTATTGTATGTAGATACCACATTTTGATGATCCATTCATCTATTGATGGACACTTGTGTTGTTCTTTTAGCTATTGTCAATAATGCTTCAGTGAACACTGTACAAACTATATATTTGAGGCCTGATTTTTAGTTTTTTTGGATATATATTAGAGTGGGATTGCTGAGCCATATGGTACTTCTATGTTAAACATTTTGAGGAACCACCACACTGTTTTCCACAGTCACTATACAATTTTACATTTCTATCAGTGATGAACTCGGGTTCCAATTTCTCCGTATCCTCACCATCACTTGTTATTTTTAGTTTTTGTTCGTTATAGCTATCTTAGTATATGTATAGTAGTGTCTCCTTGTGGTTTTGATTTTTATTTCCCTAATGGCTGCTTCAATTTCTTTTGATATCTTTATTCACTATTTGTATAGTTTGGAGAAATTGCATGATTTTTTAAAAAAAATTAATTGCATGATTTATGTTTTTGTTGTAGAGTTGTAGGAATTCTTTATACATTTGGATGTTAAAATATATGATTTCCAAATACTTTTTCTCATTCTGTGGACTGTCTTTTCAATCTGCTGATAATGTCCTTTGATGCACAGAAGGATTTGTTTTTTATTTTAATGAAGTTCAATTTATCTATTTTTTCTTTTCTTGCTCATAATTTGTCAAATATCTAGTATAGGCAAATTTATAGTCAGAAAGTAGATTTAGAGGTTGCCAGAAGGCAAAGAGGGCGTATATGGGGAGTTTTACTTAATAATTGAAGAGTTTGTTTAGAGTGATAAAAATTTTGAAATGGATGTTGATAATGCCTGTATATAATTATGAATGCAGTTAATGGCACTCAATTGTATACTTTAAAATAGACAAAATAATAAATTTTATGTTTCATTTATTTTACCACAATACAAGCAGTAAAAGAAAAAAATGAGAAATGGTGCAGAAGTAATGACCAGTGATGATGCAAATAGTAGATGACCAGATTGCCATAGTAAATTAAAATTGAAAAAATGAATGAAAACCTAACAGTGTATTAACTCTGTGAAAGGACGGAAACAAACAAACAAATAAGTAGGAGTTTTTGGCTAGCTACAACTTTAGTGATTGCTAGGAGATTGAAATAACATAAATGCTTAAAGCTGTTAAGTCCTTTCTTGGTGTATTCAATACAATTTGAACTAAAATAAAGATCTAACTTTTATAGTAGCACAAAAATTATGTAAATTATGATAGTCAAAAATATTCCCCTTAAATAAGAAAAATTTTGTTGTTTTACTTCTGGGGAAAAATGCAGATTTATCATTTGGTAAGTATGGTGACTTTATATCCTGAAATTTTATAGAATTTTTTAAACAATATTTATTTATTTGAGGGAGAGAGTGCAGAGTGGAGAGGGGGAAAGGGAGAGGGAGAAGGAGAGAATCTCAAGCAAGCCTCCCTACTGCCAACTGCAAGAACAGAACCCAACCCAGAACCCGACCTAGGGCTCCATCCTCCAACCCTGAGATCAGGACCTGAGCCAAAACCAAGAGTCTGATGCCTAACCAACTGTGCCACCCAGGCTCCCCTAGAATTTTTTTTATTAGTTCTAAATGTTTTGGGTGGAGTGTCTAGAATTTTTTATATGTATAATTATGTTATATGCAGAAACAATGTTACTTCTTCCTTTCTGATTGGAATGCCTTTTATTTACTTATCTTGTCTAATTGCTCTAGCTGAGGCTTTCAGTATGGTGTTGAGCAGGAGTGATGAAAGTAGACACCCTTGTCTTGTTCCTAATCTTAGTGCAAAAGCTCTCAGCCTTTCACCATTAAGTATGGTGTTAGCTTTGAGCTTATCATATATATGGGTTCTTATTAGGTTGAATTATGTTCACATTTCTTCTATATCCAATTTAGTGAGAGCCTTTGTCATGAAAGGATATTGAACGTATCACTTTTTCTGCATTTACTGTAATGATCATTTTTAAAATTATTCTATTAATGTGGTATAGCACATTTATTGAATTACAAATGCTGAACCATCCCTACATCACATGAATAAACTACTTTTCTGTGGTGTATTATTTTTTTTAATGTGCTGTTAATTCAGTTTGGTAGTATTTTATTGATAATTTTTGCATTTATATTCATAGAGATGTTGGAATATAGCTTTCTTTTTTTGCAATGTTCTTATCTGGTTTTGATCATAAGGTAATTCTGACCTGCTAAGACGAATTTGGGAGTGTTCTTTCTTCAATTTGTTTTTAAAAGAGTTTTAAAATGTTTGGGGCAGAATTTACCAGTTCAGTTATCTGATCCTGGACTTTTCTTTGTTGGGAGTTTTTGATTACAGTTTCAATCTTCTTAGTTATTATCGGTTTGTTCAGATTTTTTATTTCTTCAAATCTAATCTTCAGAGATTGTGTATTTCTAGGAATTTATTACTTCTAGATTATCTCATTGTTAATTGTTAATAGTAACCTCTTTAACTTATGCAGATAGAGGACATCCTATCCAACAGCTCCAGAACACACATTCTTCTGAAGCACACATGGAACATTCTCCATGATAGATCATATGTTGGGCCACAAAAAATGTCTTAACAAATTTAAGGTCAAGTATTTTTTCAGACTCTAATAGTATGAAAGTAAAAATAAATAACAGAAGGAAACTATAAAACTCACTAATACTTAGAAACTTAGACAACACACTCCTGAACAATTAATGGATCAAAGAAGAAATCAAAAGAGGAATCAGAAAGTATCTTTAGAAAAACAAAAAGAAAAACACAATATACAAAACTTCCAGTGTGTGGCAAAAGTTGCACTAAAAGATTTATAATGATAAATGCCTATTAAGAAAGAGGAAAGATCTCAAATATAAAATCTGACTTCACACTTCAAGATATTAGAAAAAAAAAACACTAAATCCAATGTTAGCAGAAAGAAGGAAATAATAAAGAGTAGAACAGAAATACATGACCAGGAATCAGTGAAATAAAGAGTTGTGTTTTTCTTTTTTAAATATACACAAAGTTCACAAATCTTTAGCTAGAGCACAAATTAAGAAAGAGAGATGACTCAAATAAAATTATAAATGAAAGAGAAGACATTACAACAGATACCACAAAAATGCAAAGGATCACAAAAGGCTACTATGAGCAATGATATGCAAGTTCTTCCTGTGAGAGCACTCTGTCCTTATTAGTCCTATTATGAAACTTAAAAGCTTTAGTGTAGTTCTGAAAACAGGTCCTGGGATTACCATGGCATGCTCCCTTGCTTTCTAAGTTTCTGCCAGATGCAGCTATTTTAGTGCCTTGTGTGCCATCTTTCCTCTCTCTACTCTGGACTACAGCATCCCTGCTCTCTTGGTTTGGATTGGATACAGTTTCTCCTTCCAACACCCCTACCTCTTGGCCCCCTTCACCTGGCTAATCTCTTCTTATCCTTAGGGGCATATGTTAGAATTTGCAGTCCAAGTTACATTTTTTTGTCCCAGTTTGGCTAGGTATCCACCTTATGCGGTCCCATTACATCTAAAGTACTTACCTCATTGTATTATAATTTTATTTTTCAACTTATTTGTTTTCCCCAACAGATCCAGTTTAGAAGAACTTATAAACTATTGTATATTTCTCAGGCATACCTCTTGTTATTGTTGTGTTGATTAAGCCAATAAATTTATTTTTCCTAAGTGGCAAAGCTATAATTTCAACATGGGTTCATCCAATCCAAAATTCACACTACTTAATAAATGAATGAATAGATGAACGAATAAATAACAAATAAACTGTACTAAAATTTGTAAGTTAGGCCAACTTCCTATATCATAGAGTAAGATCCAAGTAATTTATATTTGTTAGGACAGCCCTCTCAACTCCATTAAGTTATTCTAAATTGTTCATTCTTACATAGAGGCACATTGCTCTCCAAGTGTGTGCTAGTGGTATTCCACTTTTTGCCAGGTGGGGATGGAAACCGAGAGTTTCTTCTTCCTAGTAGAAACTCAGATGGCTTTAAAGTCTATCAAAAATAAACTTAAAAAGAAAAGAAGAAAAAGAAGAAGAAGAAGAAGAAGAAGAAGAAGAAGAAGAAGAAGAAGAAGAAGAAGAAAGAAGAAGGAGAAGAAGAGGAAGAAGAAATGAATCTCCTTTACTATCTACAATGAGGAAAACTCCTAAGAATTTGTTGGTTCTAACCTGCTTTCTTCACTGTTTTTCAGATTGAGAGCTCATAATTTATTGTACTGAGCTTATAAATTAACTTTAAAATCAAAGAGATGGAAGGGTGTCATAGTACAAGGCTGACCTGGGAATATAGAGGTGTGGATAAAGGCCGTGTTGTTGGAATTTCAATTTTAATTATTTGTCCTAACAGCTCTGCTAATGTCCTGCATTTGAAAATGCAAAACTCCATAATCAGTTTTGGATTATGACTAATAAAAGACTCAGATCCACCCATCTCCAATAAAAGCTTTCTATATGAATGATAACATTTGCTCTCCCTTATCACCAATGTCACGATATACATTCCTCTGGAAAGTGTTCCTGTGGAGATGACACCAGGAGGCTGGAGCAGTTGCAAAAGAGCCATGGAGGCAATGACAGAGAAAGTATTAGAATGCTGCTGACTTAATTCTCAATCTATGTTGGATCTAATTATCTAGGGTAAATCAACAGAGTGACTGCCTAATCATGCTGAGTATGTGAAGGGAGAGAGGATGGCAAATTTCATTTTCAAAAGTAGAAATTGACAAAGTAGAAGAATTATCTAACTTCTTTCAAAAATAGCACTAGAGGATTGATGCTTGATTATACTAATCACCATTGATTTTTCTCATTTTGAATTGAATTTAGAAATAACACTAAGGGTGATTTGCACATTTATCTTTTCGCAGAAATTGGCCAAACTCCTCAGGCTGGCATTCAAGGTCATCTATAATCTGGTAAAAATCTATATTCGATTTTGATGTTTTACTATTCCCAGCTTAGCCTTTTGTTGGTGATGATGGCTGATTTACTGCTCTGTGAAGCTGCTTTCACTTGATAGACCACGTGAATTGCTCTCCCATTCCAACTTCATACAGACCCGCTCTTCATTCAAGTTGAGGACTGTGTTTGAATTGATTATAGATTCAGTGTCTGACTGGATGAATGAACACTTTTTGATTATCCTTCTCTAGGAGTTCAGTTATTAGAGATACCTTATACTAGAATATTATGGGGTATATCCAAAGATACCACAGTTCTACGAGACTGTTGCCTGAGGGGATTAAGGAATATCGTATTAAAGGAATTTCATGAAAACTAACTTTGTCCTAATAGTCTTCTAATATATTACATATTATATGTGTTAATGTGTATTTAACACATATTGTATTAACACATATCATATTAACATATAATAGTCTATTAACATCTCTTTTCTGAGATAGGGCTTCAGAAAGATATCCTAGCTATTCCAAAATTATATTAGAATAACTGGACAGAGATAGGAACATTTCCTTGTTAAGAATGCCAGTTTACTCTGTCTTACTTGACTTGGATTCTATCAGGTTACTGAATCCTAGAGCATTGGTGTGGAGTCAAACTGCGATGCTTCTTAGGTTTGTGATGTTGGCAAGGGATTGAATGTCTATGAACCTCATGTTTTCATCTATAAGATACAAGTGATAAGATGTACTTTACTGAGATATGAATATTCAGTAAATAATGTTGGTAAAATTGGTTAGTACATTGCCTAACATGTTGTAGGTATTCAATAAATATCTGGGAATTCTTCTAAGGACATAAAGTAAAATATATGGTTTAAAATTTGGTAGCATGGTGATGTAATAACATGACATATTTGGTGTTTAAATTGTAGAACTTAAAGATCATAGAAATTGTGTAGTCCAACAATTTTATTTTATGTATAAGGAGGCTCAGCAAGTTGAAGTAACACAGGTTACCCAATAGCAATTTATTGTGATATGCCATATTTCATTTTCATTTCATTTTTGTTAATTTTTTTGAGGAGTACACACATACGCAGACTCAGATCTTTTGACTCTGGGTTATGATTACTTAAATTTCACAAGGAAAATTACATAAGAATATCTGGTTAAGGGTGTCTACAGTGTTTGACTTAAGCTTAGCTGGGTATTTTAAATAGTTGAAGCTATTTTAAAATATATCTATATTGCATTTTATAAAAAGGAATTAAAATTTAAATATTCGAGCTTGTATGACATAGTGTATTAACATTGTGTATGCCATCATATTGTCCCTGCCCGTGTTCACATATAACTCTGCCTTCTGAGAAACTCAAACTAAAAAGATTGTAACAGTAAGTAGGTGGGGTCCAGGATATGCATTAACTTAAATCAGAAACAACCCATAATAGAATCCCTTGATGTCAATAAATGTTAGAAAGAGTTCATAGGGAAAAATAAAGGGAATTGTGGAAGACACGGCCAATTGACTCTGGTGTTTAGGCTTTGTTTTGTTTTGTTTTTAAATGGCAGAGCAACCAAAGTGCAAGTGGAATGGAATTTAAAGGTATGGCTACTTAAAACTGATAATGGAACTTTCCCACCACCCTGAAACCTCTGGGGTTATGGCTATTCCCAAGAAGACAGACCAATATGATTTGCTGCAGAATCTTAAGAGATTTTATTGACTCTTAGCCTCATTACAACAAATCAGGGAGGTCTTAAACCCAGCTCAGATGAATGAATTTGGAGCAAAACTTACATGTTAAAAAACATTGCCTGATTATAATAACTATCACAGCTAATGCTTTTCATTTTTTCCTTTCATTTAAATTATTTAAGTCTCACAACAATCCCCATGAGGTAGGCATCATTGTCCCCATCTTATAGAAGATGAAATGTAGGCTTGAAAGCCAATATAAGTTGCTCAATGTCATATAGCAAATGAGAACTAGACCCAGGATTTGAACCAAAATGCCTCTGGAGCCCGAACTCTTAGCTATTTTACAAAACTGAACCAAATCTCAGTCCCCTCCAAAGTCATGTCTCTTCTCACATCAGTGTAACAACTACCATCCCATGACAAACAACAGAGACATGAACAAGAAAGACCAACCCAGGACTCTGTTAATGTGCTATTTGATCCCTCGCAATGTGGAGAATGGTCCAGGAGGGTCTCCTTTACATTTCTGTGTTAGCAACATCTACCCATGAGCACCAGAGAGTATGAATCTGGGCACCAAGAGTGTCACTAGTGATTTAACCCATCTCTTCTACAAGAGGAGATGTAGCATGAAATGAGCATAGTGGCAGCTTCTTCTCTCGTTCAAACACGGTGGCAGATGATGTCCATGTGACAAACATGATGGGTTGAATTAGGGACTGTCTAAATGAGTCTGGGGCCTTGTCGCCAAAATTAGGATTTGAGAAAGTTACTTGGGTGCTACCACACTTAGCGTCCTCATCTGTAAAGTTAAGATGATAGCGTATCATTGTTACCATAATTGGTAGTAATAGCAGTAGTATTCCCCTGAATTAGCATTTAAGAATGACATTTTTCTCTTATTCCGTCTGGACTGAAATCATATATTCATTCATTTCTTCATATCCATTATTCAACCAACAAATAGACCCTGGAGTAAAACCTACCTCCTGCCCTCCAGCTTCTTGCTAAATAAACAAACATTTTGAGCTCACTATAAACTCTCTTCTCAGACTGTCAACTTTACAATACTCAGAATCCTCAATTTTCTATTCTTCTTCAAACTCTTACATTTATGTAGTCTTCTTTTTCTTCTTTCTTTTAAAAGCTTGAAATGTCCTTGTTCAATCCTGACTCCCCCCCCAACCCCAAAAAAGGATCACTGCCCTCATGTCTTCTTGGTCTTTCTTCTCAGGCACGTACTGGTTGAGTTGAAGGCTGTCTGCATAGGTAGGGAATACAGCTGTGTGAATGAGATCTATCATGTTAGCAGGTGCAGGTACATTTCCAGGCAAGATGTAGAACAAACATATAGTGTAAGGTTCCACTGGAACCATCTAGGATATCTTATATTCCGTATCTTTAAGATGAGGTGCTTAGGTAGGATGAGTCAAGGAAAAGAAAAAGAAGAGATAGAATAAAGAAGGGGAAAAGGTGGCGTGCTTAAGTAATTCTCAATCACCCTTGCAAACACACAGGAACCACCAAAAGCTATGCAATCTGGAAATGTGTGTTAATGATTGCTTCCATATGAGTACAAAAACAACACTTCACTTTGATCCACTGAAAATATTTTGCATATTGAAAGTCAAAAGCTAATGATAGTTTTGCTGAAACTATCTCTAATCTCTTTAGTGCAATCCTTAGTTGTTACCCATAAAGCCATCTTAGAATTCAAAAATCATTATAAATACTCTAAGTAACATTGGCTATTATTCTTATAAGAAAAGCATAAAATAACTAAGGATATTTATGATAAGAGTTATATGTACCCAGGAAGTCGAAGCTATTTTAAAATATATCTATATTGCATTTTATAAAAAGGAATTAAAATTTAAATATTCAAATTTATACGACATGGTGTATTAACATTGTGTATGTCATCATATTGTACTGCCAGTGTACATGCAACTCTGCCTTCTGAGAAACTCGAACTAAAAATTGTAACAGTAAGTAGGTGGTTGGGTCCAGGATATGCATTACCTTAACCTATTGTTAAAGCCTACTTCCTCCTGCTTTGACATAATATGTCACTTTTCTGTTTTTCTAGCATATTTTTCTGTTGGGAAACCAGTTGGAGTCGATGAATGCTTCCCCAGAGAGAAATTGAAAGTGAAATCATTGTAGGAGAACTTTTTATATTAACCTAAAATTATTTCATCTTTTAAGGAAATTGAGCCCTAAAATTATTTGTGGTTGCTTTGTGTTGACGACAGTGAATGCCTTTTATTTAATTCCATCTTAAGTGGAAGTTTGTTCCTTGATCTCTAATATCATTCTTGAATGGAAGTAACAAAGGCAATTCTAGCACTCTGACTTCACAGAAAGCCTCTATATTTTACTAAGAACTCAAGCCAAGATAATTACTTCAAATTTTTGTCACTAAAAAGTGAAAGTTGAATGCTATCATACAATGCTGCAAATGTCATATTTCTGGTAAGTCTGGTGGGAGTTATTTATAAAAAGATCAACCTTGAGTTCTGGGAGATGTACAAAACTATTTCTTCCTTTAATGATTCTTGATTTCTCACCTATTACACCATGAACTTCCTCAGAAGGTAGTAGTTGAATGCCTAGTTTTTCTTTTTCTTTCTTTTTTTTTTTTAATTTTTAAATCATCACTTGAGTATAATATGTGGAGAAAAAAGACAACACAAAATGAAACAAAACCACTGCTTTGCCACGACAGCAAAACTTCAAATGCTAGAAGCATAGTTGCAAAACTTGAATACATACTGCCTTTGATGGAGTTGTCCCAGAACAAAGTTATGCTTGGGGACTGCTCACTTGCTCAACTTTTTTTCCTTAGAAATTTCATTTTATTGTCTCAAAACAGTCACGGCTTTCTCAAGACTCATCTCTCCGAATTCAGAAATCTTATTTCAAACAGTAACTATCTTTTTCTGCTAGAATTTTTTTTAGTAAACATTTGTAAATAGTCTAATAAAAATTCCATCTGTTATATACCTTAATTTGTCTGAACCTTAGAGGTCATATCTCTGCCTTATATTTCTTTATTTTGTTATATTCCAAATTATTTCTCTCAATGGGTTAAAATAGGAGGAAGATAGTGCGTGCATGTATCAAAACTATAGAGCTATAATACAATGTTTTGATTTTGAATAAATTCCAAATTCTTGATAAACATAGCTAATTCTAATGTTTCTGTGCTAGTTTATTATGAAGACTAAATACAATCTTATTCTAATATACACATGTATTTGGAAATACTGATGTAATTTGAGAAGAAAATGATTTATCTTATATTTTCTCCATCACTCTCTCTTATGAATATACAAATCAACCAAAATCATAATCAATTCTCTACTTTAATCAGTAGAAGCCACAAGCAGTCTCTACATTGATAACAGCACCATCCAATTGATAATTGTATGACAAATTGACTTTCGGTGCCCATGAAAACATTTTTTTTCCTGAAATTAGAATGATTTACTCTATTTGTTGATATAATATAAAATGCATAATTTATATGATACTTGTTAGTTGAAAGGAATTTTAAATTTCTTTAAAGTTCAACTCATAAACAACTCAAGAGGAATTTCTTTATTTTTTTTAAATTTTTTTAAATTTTTATTTATTTATGATAGTCACAGAGAGAGAGAGAGCGGCAGAGACGCAGGCAGAGGGAGAAGCAGGCTCCATGCACCGGGAGCCTGATGTGGGATTCGATCCCGCGTCTCCAGGATCGCGCCCTGGGCCAAAGGCAGGCGCCAAACCGCTGCGCCACCCAGGGATCCCAATTTCTTTATTTATAAAAAAAGAGATCTATTCTGGGTTAAACAATAATAAAAATTTCTAAAATTGGTGCAGTTCTTTCTACATTTCAAAGCTTTTTCAGAGAATAATCAAGCTAACATTAGTTGAACTTACTTTATGACTAATTTATACACAATTTTCATGAGTTAACTGTTTGATTTCTCAATAATGTCATGCATTGAATTCTATTATTAACCCTCTTTTTAAGATAAGGAATCAGAAAGAATAAACTCCTCTTCTAGGATTGACACAGCTACTATGTGGTGTAATTGAGATTCCAATCTAATGCAGTCTGAATCAAGAATCTGCATTTCTAACCATTATTTCCAGCTGAAAAGCTGGGAATTGTGGAGCCAAATAGGCCTTCCAACACTGAGGAAACCTTATTAGAAATGGAATAGGAGTTTTAACCACACCATTGAAGCCTACTAATTTAGGTGGTTGGGGTTGTATTTGCAAAGACAATGGTTAAGGAAATAAAAGAAAACAGAACGTAAAAACTGAAGCTTCTAAGAAAATACATAAGCACATAGGTCCTTGGAAAGAAAATAAAGTAATATAATTGCATACAGTTTTCCACACATAACATTTCATCAAAATAGAATTACACTTAAATATGCATTTATTTGTTTGAAATTTCTTGTGTGTTTTCACTGTGCATGATCTATAGAGAATATAGAACACAGGCATGATCTCTTTCTTCAAAGATCTTGTGTTTCAGAGAAGAGACTAGAAACTGTGAGCATCTTACACTTGCATAATGCTTCCTATTTTTAGAGATTTTCCATAAATTATTTCACATTAAGCCTGCTAAATAGTTATGTGAGGATCTCTCTTTTATGTGTCAACAGAGCTTCAGAGCGGTGACATGGCTCATCTAAATGTACAGTTATTAATAAATGTGTTAAAAAGGGCATGATACAAATCATGGAAGAGATATGAACAAGGCGATGTGAGGTTATTAAAAGTTGCATTTGGCAATAGTAAAGAAGATGTCATGGAAGATGTGGTAGAAAAATGAGATATTGCAAGTTACATTAACATGAGCAGAGAAGGGACATGAACATTTCAGTTTTAGATAACATCAGGAGTAGAGCAAAGGGAACCAGAAAGTGCCAATATACCTGGGTAACAATAATCAGTGTAAATTTACTGAAGCTTTGGTAAAGAGAAAATGAGTAGGAGAATATATACATCAGATGAAATTAAACTGAGAGGACTTCAAATGCCTTAAAAAATAAAAGGCTTATTAATAAAACACTTTTGAAGTGTTTTATTTGAATTAAAAAAATTAGAGATATGGTATAAAAGGTGTTTTAAAATTTTTAAAAATTAATTTGAGACTCTTGAGTAATATATACTGGAATGGACAAGATTGGAGTCGAGGTCCATCTTCATCTACCCCAGATTAACAGCTTCTCAAATTTTAACATGCTTATGGATCACTTGAAGATGTTGTTAAAAATGCAGATTTAAAAAAATTAAAGATCTTATGTATTTATTCTTGAGAGACACAGTGAGAGAGATGCAGAGACACAGAAAGAGGGTGAAGCAAGCTCCTTGCAGACAGCCCAATCACACCCTGAGACAAAGGCAGATGTTCAACTGCTGAGCCGCCCAGGAATCCCCAAAATTCAGATTTTTAACTCAGTTAAGATCTGATGAGGACTGAGATTCTGCAGTTTTAACAAGTTCATGGTTGATGCCGACGTTCCTGCTGCTGGTCTGTAGACACTGAATAGCAAAGATCTAAGACATCCTCTGTTCGTATTTCCAAATATAAACAAGACTGTTGAGGTTCCCTTCTTCTGGAAGGTGAATAGAGGCTTGCCCCTCCAGTTCCTGAGGATGTTTAAATTGAAGCTTGAGTCTTGAAAGCTAAATTTTGTATTAAAACGTTGACACAAAAGGACAAAGATAATAAAGATGTAACTAACAATTCTTAGCTCATCAGGCACCCATGCCATAGGCTAACAAGGGCTTATGATGTCGTGGTAGATCTGTGAAGGACTCGTGATGATAATGCATTTCAATAACCAGTGTCTTCCATCATCAACAGAAGCTCATGGTGATCACACCCAACTCCCAACTCTCTGTCCTTCTGACTAGATGCAACATGTCTCAGGGTCAATTGTAATCTATTCCTCTGGTCCTGTCCTAGCCTCTTCTTCCTATCTTCTTGATTTCATGATAGATAATATCAAAATCATCATCACTATTAAAACATCATTAATATCAGCTCTCACTACATGTGATAGCCTCTATCCTCTTAGTTGAAACTTCATTCTTCCGCTAAAAAATTTTTTTCTGAAATATGTGCCTCTGATGCCTCACCAAATGCATTATAATTCTCATATTTTATATCTTCTAGACACCCTTTGCTGTTTTCTTTTCTTACACATATATCTGTTCCTTGAATTTACCCTGTCTCATTTTTTATAACTTAAGATCTGTTCATGCCAAACTGCTCTGACAAAAACTAGAATTATGATATTCTGAGATCCCCTCCCAAAAAATTCAATATTATTCCATGCAATCTAAAAGGGTTACTATGGTGCATCATAGTTACTCAAAATTTTAACACATGAGAATCACTGGGATCTTCTTAATAGCACAAATTGTAGGCTGTATCTGAGATATTTCAATTCAATAGTTATAAGATGGGAACTATGAATTTATATTTTCACTATCACCCCAGTATATTCTAATTCACATAGTCTTAGATCTCTCTCTATAAGAACAAATGTAGTCCAAAGAATTCAGGCTTGTATGTTTTATCTGGCCCCTATCACAAGCTAGTCACATGATATTGGAAAAGTCATTGGGCTTCTTTGGTTCTTAGTCTCACATCTGATTGATTTTTCATGTCCATTCCAACTGTTTAGTCTATGAATGCATAAAAAGCTAGTCATCCAACATACATTGAATGCAAAAGGATGTTTCACATAAACATAGTAGAATTAAAATAATGAAGGACCAAGCAGAGACTTGGGAACTAAATGAGAGAGGAAAAAGGAGAGACCCTTTATTTTTTATCAGCTAATATTAAATGCATCATCTGAACAAGTGCATTCTGTGGCTTCTTACAAGTTCTCACAAGTTGTTGATACTCTGATACTCCTTTCCCAAGTTGTTTCTATATTTAGGAGCCAGGAGGTCACATGGAGAAGATTTCCTGACACAGGATGCATATCCCAAAATCAGATAACATGAATTGGTTAATTCTAGAACAGGGAAAGTTAGGGTGTTGTTTCAGGGGGACAAATTTCTTTGGCAAAACAGGCCAAGTTTTGTTGGCATAAATTCTCATCTTGTTCAGTTATCCATGGACATGGATTTCAGAGAAATGCTCTCATCAGTAGCCTTCTTCTGTGTTAACTTTCATAGTATATAGAAGTCACCTCTGAATTATGATAATGACTTATTACCGCCTGCCCAGAATTGCACACACGCGTCTCCCATGGTCTTCAGTGCAGCTGCATGCATGCAGTGGAAATGAGAAATTTTTATGAAATAATTATCTTCAGAATACTTTGAAAATTTATGAAATTAAATGGTATTTATTCATTAACATTTGAAAAACCAGAAATATCCTTCCATCTGCTTTTGATGAAATCAGCCCTTTATTCAATTCAATATTATCACAAATTAGTCAGCTTGCTTTCATAGCTTTTTCATGCTCTCCGATCCATTTAACTCTTAAAAGCAATGCATGCTGTAGCTTAAAGACAATGGTCTCTGCTGATGAAACAACTACAAATTACAGAGACACAACATGGAAGCCTCTAATAAGCTGAATAGAAGTATTTACAATATGCATCTATGCATGACTGTCTGAACGTTTTTGCTTAGATTTCATATTTCACTTTCTATGGCTGATTTGATGGAAGTCTGACGAGAATAATACCGTTTTGTAGCTTTCTATGATTGCTATTGTACTCTGTTATAAACTGTATATCCTTCATTTAGATATGCTAAGCAGTTTTTTTCTTTTTTAATAATGAGAAAAATCTCTTTTTAAATGGTATTCAGAATGAAAATTAATATTAATATTGTCCTCCTCTGGGTTAGTGAAAATGAATTTCAATTACTTTCACCAACTATGGAAGAAAAAAAGATGTTGAAATAAATGGACAAGATTTGGGTGTAAGTTCTAAATGTACTTAGCTGATAATAATCTACGATGAAAATTGTTTTTATTAATATACAAATATAAGTACTTTCATTGTAAGAAAACCAAATTTGTAAGATCAAGTAAGTAGAGTTACTTATACTAATTTTGTTATTTCTAATGCTCCCTTTTGTGTATGTTATAGGGTTGATTTCATTTCCCATGTGTTTTTTTTCCCCATCAGATTAATATCAAAACTACTAAAGGTAGTGACGCACTTTCCACAGTTCACTTCTTTCTCTGTCTTTGTATGCCAGTTGTAAGATTTAACATTTTAGCAACACTTCTCACTTAAATGTAAGTCCTTTAAGCAATCATAATAGTTAGTAGTTCTCTATCTTAACAAAAAGGTCAGGTCTGAGAAAAGCGTTAGATATCTTGGAATTATGTATTTATTCTGCGCAAGACTTTAGACTTAGGTTTTTTATAAATGTCATTCTCGTTTTGCTAGGCATGTCTAGCAGATTCCTTTGTTCTCACCTATTTTCACGAGCTTTGTCTTATATATGTGGCCTATATATGTGTGATCACCAATAAAAATGAATGTTTTATACTCTCCAAGGATGTGAACTGGCCATGATGCCTATAACTGCCAGACATGAGTAACTGACAGTCTAGTGAGAAAATCATATACTTGGTTTCAAGGACATTTGATATTTTTATTTTCCTATCTTAAAGATGAAGATAATTATTGTTAATCATTCACTGTTTTGTGTTTAGATAATTATAGTGTAAATGTTGATATTTTTAAGATAATATTAATAAAACCTTAATCATCCATCTAGTTGTTGACATAATCTTAGGTTTGGATTGAATTTGAGATAAAATGTATAATATATATGGATGTTAATTAGAATATTTTAAACAGGAGTTACAGAAAATAACACAGACCAACTTAAGCAGAAACAGGAAACTTACAATAAGAATGTGGATGACTTATGACACCAAAAAGAAAAGAAAACAAAACAAAACAATTTATATATTTAATTCCAAATTGCTGGGAGGGAGTATTACATAGGTTCAGAATGGACTAGGTGGCCTCAATTCGATCACTGGTGGCTAAGGGTGGTGATCACAGTGTAAAATGTTGCTGTGAGAGGCCCATCTGTGCAAATGAGGTGGGGCAGATAAGGTGGTAATTTTCAGATAATTAAGAGTTTCCTATTATGGCACAATTGGTAGAGTTGTTATAATAGGGCCTCAAGTGGTATTTCTGGCCAATTAACATTTCTAATTATACACTTAACAATTTAAAATCCCACCATTCATTCTTTTCAATGAAACAAATAAGATTTTCCTGCTGTTTGTTGAGTCTAGAGTTAATTCCATGTCAATCTGGAAAATGTCTATCTCTTAGCTAAGAGCTTTGAGAGGGGATCTCAGGACAATGTGAATGGAAAGATTTTAGGGATTGAAATCTGTCTTGGTATTGACAAGATAGAAAGGTAATCATTACAGCTAAAATTTGCTGAGCTTTATGAAGTGGTGGCCAGGGACCATGCAAATAACTTTATATAAATTATTTCATTTAACTCTATGCAAAGGGTTTTAATTATGACTGTTATCTTTGAGAAAACGAAGTAGTGACACAGAAAGTTTAAGTAACTTGTGCAAATTTGCTTAGCTAGTAAGTGGTAAAGCCAGGAAAACCACACCTCTGTCATCTGTGGAAGTAGATGACACCTGGAAGCTAAGTGTCACCTCATAAGTGAAAAAATGTCATTATTCTAGAATTAAGAAAAGAAAAAGATCAGTAAAATTCTTTTCTTATTTGGGATTCTGAGGATCAGACTCCAGTATTTTGGAAATTGATTGTAGCATGGTTCTTTGCATTTACCTTATTTATTTCTCCATTTTATTATCCTCAGAGAAGACTTTCTTGATTTTGTATTTCCCCTCTCCAACCTACCTCCACCCCAGTGCAGCAACATATTTATCTTCTCAAGGCCTCCACTGTTCAGGTTCATTGGCAACAACCACGTCTGTCTTGCTAACAGCAGCTGGCATCACCTTCACAACCTTGTGAGTAAATGCCATTCTTATTTTTATTTAGAAGAAAAAATGAAGTGCAAAGAGCCTAAGTAATTTACCCAAGGTCACACAACTAGCTTTTTTTTTTTTTTTTAAATTTAAGAATTGTTTTAAAGTATGGACAATGTTTGTCAAACTATTCCCTTTCCCTGTCTGCCACACCCATTTCTTGCCTTCCACTCAACACACACACACACACACACACACACACACTCATCACATAGAGTAAATCTTAGGGTTTTTTACACATTGTTTTTTTAAGTTCTATGGTATTGTTAAAAGTTAAAAAATATGAAGTACTACTTCAGCAGAGTAGATGTACAGGTAACTGTGTATTCTGAACTTACATAAAGTTCAGGCTTGTTATTATTTTTGGCACTGTTGCTGCAAGTACTGCCTTATGCCAAGGCTCACAGGGGATATTTCAATTTTTTTTTGTTATTTCATATAAGATTGAATTCCCTATTCCCCAAAATGATCAAACCAGAATCTGTTGTTTGTTTCACATGGGGATACACTTCCTTTAACCTTTGCTCTATGAGCAACCTTTGTTCCAGTCCAATATATATTATGTCATTAAATATTTTTTAGCATCGAAGGTTATATACAAAATTTGGTGATACCTCTATGGATGCAGTTATGATTTGCATAAAAATCCTTTTAAAAATGATTCCATTTCATCTTTCATATAATAGAAAATGGAGTTGCACATATGCACATGCATGCATGCCACATGTTGCACACCACGCATATAAGCATCAAACACAAAGTATTTCTCTATAAGTATCCATGGCCTTTTCCTCAGTGCCAATATTTTGTGTATCCTCCAACTTTTTTCTAAGATGCTGTGGAAAGTAAACATCCTCTGAGTAAGCCTCTTCTGAATCAGATGCTTTACTTGAGAAACTTAGTAGCTGTCTTCCATCTCAATGAAAGTAGCCAAAGGACCCTAGTGGCTAGCAAACACTTCTGTGGAAACAAACATATACTTTATTTCCTCCTTATTACAGTATAACACAATTGTTGTTACTTAAAAAAAGGCTAACTACAAATAACAAATTTTGCAATTACAATATAGAATTTAGAATGCCTTAACAGGTTGGTGATGTTTAAAAAAATAGAACAAGTAAATGGAGACTTAATATTATGACTTAGATTTTAAAAGATCTGAAAGTAAAAGGTTAATGAGGGAATCTTATTTATTATTTGGTAGGATAGTAAAAGTTGACAAGTAAATCATATCAGATATAAGATAAATGGCTTTAAGTCCAGGGCCACACTGATGTTCAGTTGAACACAAGCAAACAACCCACCAAGGCAACTTTGAAAATACAGCCAGCATAGGAAGATGAATAAGAAAGGAGGAGACAAGAGGAATTTTCTTCCAAAGGGCAGGCCAGATTCTTGTTCGAACACCATGATCACTTTCTAAGATCTAGAGAGCTTGAACAAGGATTTGGAAAATAAGAGGAGAAACTGGATTTTAGTGGGTTCTTATCATAGAAGCTACTGTGAACTGGTTTTCCATTCCACCGAAGTACAAACGAGAGACAAATGGGACAAAGAACAAAATTGGAGAAGTAGATTTTTGAAGAGATACAATGCATCTCAATTGATAGTTTTCTAATGGTATCCATGGTAAGTATAACTGTGAGGTCCAATAGTGAAAGTGAATTAAAAAAAATTGTAGCCTTATGCCTATAATATTTTATCACAGTATTTCATTTAGTTTAATATTTCCTAAAATAACTCAATATTAAATTCTTTAAACATGTACTAAATTTAAAAAGAAAATATATAATATACATGAAACACCTACTCAAATTTAACAGTATTTAGTCATATTTGTTTCAGATATAGTTCTTTCTCAGGCTTTTTGGTTTTATTTATTTTATGATGCTGTAATTACATTGATAGCATCCTCTTGCCCCATCCTCAAATGGTCCCCATATGCTCAGGAACAGGTAACCAATAACCTAAAGATGGAAGATATTCATTCTGAATATGTCTTTACTTTATATCTTGACTATATATATTTGTACCTATGACAGCATGTGGTGTTGAGCTCTCGGTGTTTCATGTTTTTACATAAATAACATCTTTCTCTCTCTCTCTCTGTATCTTTTTACATTTTAGTTCTCATTCAATTTTATATTTTCAAGATTTATTCATGTTGGCATATATAGATATTGCACATGTAGATACAATGAAATTCTGTGAAGTAATTAAAGCAAATGTGCTAGTTTCATCACTTATAAATAGCATAGCTACTGACAAAATGGGGAAGACCTACAAGCCTGTTTAGTTCACTTATATGCTATTTTATAGCTAGCCAAGGCATGAGGATTCTAAAGGTAAAAATATTTGATCTGCCCAAGACACCAATATGTACAGGAAGAAGGACTAAGGCATAGTCAGGAAATATTTAGCCTCTTTTTGTTGTCTAAGGGTGTCAAATTGGTTATCAGTTTAATCCTTCCAAGACCTTCCCAGGCACATTATAGGATCATCCACAGAAGGGATCAAACTATGGGCTCCTGTCCTATGAGTGAAGGATTGTAAATTCCATCCCACTTCACGTGGCACCTGCGTGAGCTCTGGGCAAGGTCCTGCAAGGAGAAGATCACACACAGGAGAAGATCCAGGTGGGATGCTTGAGAGTCTTTGTACAATTGAAAAGAGGAATATTGGGATCCCTGGGTGGCGCAGCGGTTTGGCGCCTGCCTTTGGCCCAGGGCGCGATCCTGGAGACCCGGGATCGAATCCCACGTCAGGCTCCCGGTGCATGGAGCCTGCTTCTCCCTCTGCCTGTGTCTCTGCCTCTCTCTCTCTGTGTGTGACTATCATAAATAAATAAAATTTAAAAAAAAAGAAAAGAAAAGAGGAATATTCTACTTACACCCACACCAAGCAGGTAGTCACAGCAGTCCAGGCGAAAAAATGTGAACTGAGAGGATGTGAGGCAGCACACAAGAGGTATTCAATACAAATGCAGGACTTTAAAAATTGAATTTACAGACCAATTGCAAGTTACAAAAAATGTGATGATTGATTTTGGTCAAAGGCCCAAATATCAATAGACATGTTCAGATTTTAAGCTTAAAAAAACCTTTACCTTGAGACAGAACATATTTTTAAATCTTGTTTAGTCTAAAATAACCTTTGCAAAAGAGATTGGCAACAGATTACCTTTTGTTGGAGACACATTCTTAAATTGCAGTTATTTTGGTTGTGGAAGAAGCAGAGGGCAGTGGTAGTATTAAGTTAATTAAGGAAAATATTACAGAAGATAGTGTTTTACAGGAAAGATTTGAATAGGCTTAACAGTAATTATTTCTGCATGGTTGGCAATCAGACTCCAGGTGAACAGAGTAGATCTTATCTTAAAACAAGAGCATTCAGAGGCTGAGTCTATCAAATTAATATCAGGAGTGCTTGGAGTGAGATAGAAGGCTGTAACTTTGAAAAGAAAATCTTACAGTTATATTCTGCAAATTCAGCTTTCAACAGGTAAAGTGAAAGAATCACATTCATTGTTTATTTTCTTTCCAAAAGGTACCTGTGATCCAAGAGATGTAGTTCAAAAATGCAGATGGATGTTCCCCAATGCCCCACCTAGTGTCCTGTCTAATTTAAAAAGAGCCCAGTGCAATTTATCAGGAGAGAAAAGAGAAAACAGAAAAGAAATAAAAAGAGCTCCTTTGGCTACATTTAAATAGTGCTGAATAATGATGCCAGGTTTTGTTGCTAACCCAGCAAGTACACTGATCAATATTGTGCAGAACCAAATGTAGTAGACTAAGTCAAATACTATTTCAGAATAGTTCATCATTTTTGCCAGCCTGTGCAGTGCTCAAAATGGGAAATGTTTCATATGATCTCAGATGTAGCAAAGTTCTTGGGCTTCAATCAAGTATAACTGTGAATTCCTGAAAAAGTGAAAAGTCTGGGAAATTGATCCCAAATTTGGCATTATAAAAGACAAAAATAATTATCTACATTCTCATGTATAATTGTTTCCTTATTCCCAGGAAGATAGAAGTTAAACCAGGGGTCAGATATTTTAATCTTTTGGTTAGTTTTAAAGGAATGATCACATAGTAATGCAGTAAAACAGCCCCAAGTTAAAAACCTTTTTGTAGTAAACTTCGTAGATTAATCATTGGCATTTTGAATACAGTCCTTAAATTACATTTGGTAAGCCATTTGTAGTCAAAATATATCATGTCTATGACCAAATAGATCTATTATTAAAATGAAAAGTGAAACCTTTTCTAGCTGCTGTATTTTAATCACAACAATGAAAGCCAACATATATTGTGTGGGATACAATTCAGTTTTCTTACATTAGAATATAATTTGAATTATACTTGTCTCACCATTAGCTTTTTTTCCTCCATTATGGCTTTCTATCTGACTTTCAACAACCAAAAGGGGATTTTTTTTTTGAAGTTGATATTTAACTTAAAATAAAAACTTTCAAAACGTTGAATATATGTCAGCAATTTTGAGAGACTAAAACCTATCACAGAAATTTTTTTTAGGAGAATGGCTAATGCTTGATAGAAATATAGTCTGAGAAATTTCTTATATTTTTTTGATATATGTCTTTTCTTTTTGGATGTTCCTACCTAACAGTAGCTTCATCAATTTGGAAGATTCAATGTTTTCTCCTTCAAGGACAACAAGGCACAATTTAATTTTCAAAGTGCTGAAGTAATATTATTTCTAAAATATACATATATTTTCTGTGCTTTGTTTTTATTTAAGTGTATTATCCAAATAATATCAGATTGCTAAAAAATTAAAAATGCTAAGATAGGATATCAAAGAAAATAAAATATTTTAAATGACATAAGAATAGAAAAATGAATAAGTGCCATTTTCCAGTCTGGTATTCAAACTGTGGAAGACATCAGAGAATTTGGAGTTTGGTTTTTCCTAATGCTAAACTAAAAATTCACAAATGCGCTTAAAATGCCCATAGTATTCTAAGTAAATCATTATGACTATCCTCCAAACATATTTTCTAAACTCATAAACATCCTAGTAGTTATTATTACTATTATTACTATTATTATTAATTATTATTATTATCAAAATATTCTGCCTGACAGCAATTTTCATGTATATCCTTCTTTCACTGCTAAAAAAAGTATCTTCATTAACAAGGCCTCTGGTACATCCCTCAGTGACTAAAACAGTGACGAGCTGACCTTGGTTTCCTTCTGTGGTATGTGCTTAGAAGACACATTTTTTTGTTTTTGTTTTGTTGTTGTTTATTGAGGTTGGGAGAGAAAGAAAAGACCATGCTTGAAGAGTTTACCTAAGGAGCCTCCTGCACACAGGTTCTATTGTATTGGGATGATCTGGAAAGTCTGCCCCTACTGTTTTTACCTAATCTCCTAAGCCTGCACTCTAGATATATAAGGCTACACAGATCAATGAGTATTAACAAGTACAAGTATGTTGGAGTAGTTCCCAGAAAAAAGATAAATTTAGTCTTTCTAGTCAACTCTTTGTTAAGGTAAAAAAGAATTGACAGCAAGCCGTTTAGCACATTTGCTGGAAAGATGTCCAGTATGCAGAGAGACTATGTCCAAGAGCTTCTAGAGAATTTGCAAAAACCTATGAAAACCTACTGATCACTGATTCCTAGAAAGACCAAGTGAAGAATACATCTGATTCTGCTGATATGGTAAAGTTCTTTATTGAACTTTAATAAACAGTATGAATTCATATCTAAAGTGCCTATTACAGTGTCAGGTACTATATCATCATCATCATCATCATCATCATATCTAACATTTATTGAGGATTATTACATACTAAGTACAGAGTAGTAAGTATTTTATATTCATTACCTTTTAACTTTCAAAAACCTTATGAGGTTTTTTTAACTTCATAAAGAGGATTTTTAAAAGCCTCCAGTTAACATGGTACTTAATAATGGGAAACAATAAGCTATTCTACTAAATTAGGTTCAAGACCAAGATAGCCCTTCTCATCTCTCTTTTCAACATCTTACAGAAAGTCTTTGTTAATGCAATAAGGCAAGAAAAGGAAATAAAAGGTATGCAAATTGGGAAGGAAGATATAGAACTGTCTTTGTTGGCCAATGACATGATTGTCTATGTGAAAAATTCAGAAGATCAACCCAAAACTCCAGGAACAGTAAGCAGTTATAGCAAGGTTGCAGGTTACAAGGATAAAATATTATTAAATAAATGTCAATCACTTCCTGATACACCAACAATGAACAAGTGGAATTAGACTTTAAAAACACAATACCATTAGCACTCTCAAAAATGAAATATTAGGTATAAATCTAACAAAATATGTGTAAGATCTATATGAGGAAAACAACAAAACTCCAATGAATGAAATCAAAGAATTAAATAGAGAGATAATTTATGTTGATGGATAGGAACACTTGGTAATTGTCAAGATGTCAGTTCTTTCCAGTTTAATCTCTAAATTCGATGCTATTCAAATTAAATCCCAGCAAATTATTTTATGAGTATTGACAAACTGCTTTTAAAGTATATAGGTAGGTGTGCCTGGCTGGTTCAGTTGGTAGAGCATGTGACTCTTAACTTTGGGGTTGTGAATTCAAGTCCCACATTGAGTTTAGAGATTACTTAAAAATAAAATCTAAAAAACAAAATAGGGATGCCTGAGTGGCTCAGCGGTTGAGCACCTGCCCTCGACCCAGGGCATGATCCTGGAGTCCCAGGATCGAGTCCCACATCGAGCTCCCTGCATGGAGCCTGCTTCTCTCTCTGCCTATGTTCCTGCCTCTCTCTCTCTCTCTCTCTCTCTCAATGTGTCAAATAAATAAATAAATAAATAAATAAATAAATAAATTCTTTAAAAAATAAATTAAAAATTAAAAAAATAATAATGTATATGTGGAGAAGCAAAATATCCAGAATAGCTAACACAATATTGAAGTTGAAGGACTGACACTTCCTGACTTCAAGACTTGCTCTATAAAGTTTCAGTAATCAAGGCAGTGTGGTATCGGTGAAAGAACAGAAAAAAAAGATCAATGGAACAAAAAGTGAGGACAGAAATAGAAATTCGTGAACAAAGTCAACTGATCTTGGACAAGGAGCAAAGGCATACAATGAGGTCAAAATAGTCTTTTTATCAAAAAATGCTCGAACAACTAGACATCCACATGCAAAATAAAATTAGACACAGAATTTATCCTTTTCAAAAAAGTTAATCCAAAACAGACTACAGATATAAATGTAAAATGCAAACTTTAAAACACTTATAAGATAACATAGGAGAAAAACCTGGATGACCTTAGGTATGGTGATGGTTTTTAGATACAACACCAAAGACACAGTCCAGAAAAGAAATAATTGATAAGGTAGACTTCATCATAATTAAAAATTTCTGCCATATGAAAGACAATATCAAGAGAATTAGAAAACTGGATGCAAACTGGGAGCAAGTATTTGCAAAAGGCACATTAGATAAAGGACTCTTATCTAAACACGTAAATAACTCTTAACACTTCACAGTAAGTAAACAGACAACTCAATCTTTTAAAAATTAGCCAAAAACCTTAATAGACACCTCACTTAAGAAGCAAACAAGCGAACATATGCTCCTCATTATATATTATAAGGGAAATGCAAATTAAAGCAATTCATACCTATTGGAATGGCCAAAATTCAGAACTCTAATAACATCAAATGCTGATGAGGATGTGGAGCAACAAGAAGTCTCATACGTTGCTGGCAGGAATGCAAAAGTGGTATAGCTACTTTGGAAGACAGTTTGGCAGTTATTTAGACAGTTAAGCGGTTTAGGCAGACA
Source organism: Canis aureus (assembly GCF_053574225.1). Classification (NCBI taxonomy): domain Eukaryota; kingdom Metazoa; phylum Chordata; class Mammalia; order Carnivora; family Canidae; genus Canis; species Canis aureus. The sequence continues at coordinate 12,020,006 of NC_135646.1, read as the reverse complement.
CTAACAGTTTAGTTTCTTACAAAACTAAACATGAGAAAAAAAAAAAAACTAAACATAATTTTACCATCCATTATGCTCCTTGGTATTTATCCAAAGGAATTAAAAGCTTGTTGTCCACACAAAAGTCTGCACATCGATGTTTTTAACAATTTCACTCATAATTGTCAAAACTTAGAAGCAACTGAGATGTCTTTCAGTAGGTGAATAAATATATAAACTGTGGTACATCTAGAGAATGGAATGTTATTCAGCACTAAAAAGAAATGAGTATCAAGCCGTGAAAAGACATGGAGGAAGCTTAAATGCATATTACTAAGTGAAAGAAGCCCATCTGAAGATGTTACATGCTGTATGTCTAACTGTGTGACATTTCTTGAAAAGGCAAAACTATGGACATGGTGCAAAAAGGAGTTTGGGTGGGAGAATGAATAGCCAAAGCACAGAGGATTTTTAAATAATAAAAATACTCTAAATCATATTATAACGAAAGATATATGTCATCACACATTTTTCCAAATGTACAGAACTCACAACACCAAGAGTGAACCACAATATAAGCTATGGATTTAGGGTGGTTATGATGTGTCAGTATCTATTTGTCCTTGATAACACAAGTACCATTCTGGTGAGCGATGTTGATAATGAGGAAAGCAAGCATGTGTGGTGGCAGAGGAGATATGGAAGGTCTCTGAACCTTCTTCTCAATTTTGTTGTGAACCTAAAACTGCCCTAAAAACTTTTTAAAAATAAAATCACACACACACACACACACACACACACACACACAAACCCACACAAATCCTGTGGGTTCTCTTATATGACCATTTTGCAGATGCTATTCTTTTTTTTTTTTTTTTTTTTGCAGATGCTATTCTTAAAAATATTTTCAACTGAAACTATATAGATGATAGTGATAGATTAGTAGATATACATATAGATATTACATAGCTTGATATTGCAGTTATTTGAAGATAGACAATCATGTAAATTATATCAAATGATAGATTTTTTTCTAGAGCAATAGTCATGATAACAAAGAGTCTCTAGCTATAGAAAATAGAAAATGTTTGCACAAAGGACAATATTTCCATGATATGTAAAATGATGCAGTAGACAATAGAGAGGAGGGTTTACAAAGCAAACATTGGTGACTTTCATGTGAAATAATTTCTTCATCTCCTTCCATTACCAGTCTCCATCCACTGGAATCCTACAGAGTCCCAAACTCAAGACCAAGAGGTAAATAAACTGATAAGATTTGGAAGACATTTGGGTTTCAAAATTAACTTCTGCAATGATTCGCAGAAAGATTTATCGTTAAGATTTGATGGGATAAGATGTATGTTTGCTTAGAATATGATAATATCTGAGTGTGCTTAATAGTGCAAGATTAAACAATTTGAAAATAACACCCCATGTCAAACAGGCATGTGCTTGCACGAAATTGTAAGGAAAGCATTATGAAAAAATTTTGGAATGAGAATAAATGAATTAAAAATTAATATTTACTTAAAAACCACTCATTCAATTTGTGTCTATTAAAAAATTGCTTTCAAAATATATATTGAAAGGTACACTTGCGGGCAAAATGCAGTAGTGATATCCTACTGGATATCCATGTTAAAGGATCACTGGACAAATGGCATTTTGCAAAAGACATGACTATCTTTACTGACTTGTTTCATCTTTTATGAGCTTAATAAAGCAATGAGTGCATTTACTATTCTAAACTTAACTGATCAATAACACCATTGGTGAATTAGCATTATTCTTGGGAAAAAGTGACTGTTGTCATGGTGAGGATTATCAGAGATGCAAAAAGGAATCCAAAAGCATTCTTAATTTACAAAATTCACTGTAGCACCTGATGTGATAAGAGCTCCTGACCTGTGCCATCTCAGTAAGTTGTAGATCTCACTCACCTAATGTCATTTTTATTATATTCTAAGAAAAAAATGGAAAGAATATTGAATAATTGTCTTCTCTTTGAGCCCAAATTAGACTTAAACTGTCTCAGATCAGATGATTAAGCAATCTAATTTTTAAAACCTCAGCTTTAAAATCCAGTGACAATAAGAGGACAAATTAGTGGTCTCTTTCATAGCAAGCAACTAACAAATCACCAAGCATCTCTTAAGTGGCTACTTTCTGCTGAGGAATTAATGTAGCTGAAAACATTTATTTGATTTTTCTCCATCCTTCTTTTTCCAAATGAGTAATAATTTTTAAACTTTTTTTTTCCACTTAGATAACTGAAACATATACAATGAAGTATTACTCTAAATGTATATTTACTTCCAACTCTGATTTTTACATTTAACAATAGTTAATTATTTTGCCTTTTAATGCCTTTTAGATGGTGCAATTTGTGCCTAATGCCTTAGCTTTCCTCCTCGGTCACACAGCTGGAGTGGAACATGAAGACTCTGTGGAGCACGTCTCTCTGGGTGAACGTTTAAAAAAAAAATCACAACTAGTAGGCAAAAAGCCATTTCCTCTAGTCAGGCTGTGGTTATCTTGATCTAGCATGACAAATTGGTGTTCCCAGAGTGGCTGCAAAGTAATCAGACTGTGACAAATGGTTTACTTATAGCAATTTGTTTCCATTTTACTGAAAATTTCCACAGTCTTAAAAAAATAAAAAGATTTTTAATGGCATTTGAACATTGTTGAAAATGAGCTGCTTGAAATGCCCAAAGCTGGAATCTAGAATCATTGAGATCTCCCAAGAGATGCAATAGGAGAAAATCATGCCTCCCTCCACTGATGACAGCAGAGTGTCCCTCTACCTCATGCAGAGTCCTTTAAGACTCTGTTCTCATTGTGAACTAGAGAGTCCTTGGCACAGGTGATTTCTGGTTTACCTTCTGAATTTTTAACTTTATGATGGTGCAAAACCAATACGCATTCAGTAGAAATTGTACTTGGAGTTTTGATTTTGCATCCTTTCCCAGACTAGCGATATGCCCCCACGATACTCTCTTAAAATGCTGGGCAGTGATAGCAAGCCACAACTCCCAGACAGCCATGCAACCATGAGGGTAAACAACAATACACTTACAACCACTCTGGACCCATACAATCATTCCTTTTTTCCACTTCCAGCATAGTATTAGATGAGTTGCATGAGATATTCAACACTTTATTACAAAATAGGCTTTGTGTTAGATGATATTTCCCAACTGTAGGTTAATGTAAGTGTTTTAAGCACATTTAAAGTAGTCTAGGTTAAGCTATGATGTTCAGTAGGTTAAGTATATTGAATGCATTTTGCTTGATGATATTTTCAACTTAGCATCACATTTGTCAGGACTTAACACATCACGCATGGAGGAAGATCTAGATCAAGTATAGTAAGATTCATCTTTTCTAAGGGTCTGCCCAAGCCGGGCAAGGCCCACTCTTGTTGCAATAGAGGAACATCTATTGGGGCTTGGATTCTCTATAACCTGGCCCCCATCTTTCAGGAATGGTATTTCCATATCCCTGCCTACGTATGTTGATCTTTCAGAAATTCTTTTTGTCCTTGGTTAGACCCTCTACAGTGACTCACGAACTGATTTGTTCTATGGCCTAAGCTGCTTCCAGGGTAATGCTGTCTTCCCTTTCTCACCTTTGTAAATCTATGGATGGTCTTCAACTGATCCTCTGTAGGATTTTGGAGAAGAGACCTCTCTCTTTTATTCCCTACTTTCCTAAAGGAAGATGAGGATTGGGGCATAGAAAGGCAAGGTGTAGGGTTAAGAGTTAGCACTGTGACCAACAGCCATTGACTAAGAAATTTGCCTGTGTTACCTCATTTCACTCTGGAAGGTCAGCATTATTCTCTCCATTTTATAAGTAAATGTGACTTAGAAAGATGAAATGAATTGTTAGAAATCAAATATCTGTGCAGTCTTTTTCCTCTCCACATCCTCAATGCCATGACTTATTTTTCTTTTTTTTAATCTGAATTCAATTTGCCAACATATAGTACATCATTATTTTCTGATGTAGTTTTTAATAATTCCTCAGTTGCATATAACACCCAATGTTCCTCACATCACATGGCCCATAATTGCCCATCACCCAATTACCCCATCCTCTCTCTCACCTCCCCATGCCTTATTTTTATTTCTCAATTCATAGGTAGTATGAGGCATTCTTCCTTTTCCATTGGTCTGTGTTGCAAGTTAATTTTTTTAAAAGGTGAGAAAACTTTCCGTTAGCAGAGAAATAGTAATAACCTAGAAACTTAATTAAATGGAAAGAAAATGAAAATGATTTCTTAAAGATATTGCAATGTTAAGCTTTAATTCATATATATGTATATGAATTATACATATATATATAGCCACTTGCTTTACTCTGTACATACTTGCTATTTTTACACTGTATTACTCCTTTAATATTATTGTCCTAACTCTTATCTAAATATACACTGAAAAAGAAGTCTCTAAACAAGAAAGTATGTTATTTATTCTTTATAATGTATCTTTATAGGTCTAGTTATAATACTGAAATAGTAATTTCCATATGCCGGTAGTATTTCCTAATAATTATTGGAAATTCTTTGCATTGCCATAGGATTCCACTTAGCTATAAATTAAGTAGTCATAACTCATGATCTCTTTCTGATGTTCTACTTTATTTTGGAGTCTCTTCCTCTTCCCAACCTGTTTTGTTTCTCCGTTAGTGATCAGATTATTTCTTGGGCTTAAAACATGTGACTCTCCTTCTGTCCTTTACTTTGAATTCTAAGAAAGGTTTTGAGATATATACAATTCTTTGTTTTGTCAACAGAAGAGAAAAAGAGAAAGTTATTTGATTTTGTTTAAATAACAAATATTGTTTGTATTTTTCTCTTTTAAATGAAGCAAAAATCAGTTAGACATGTTTCACACAAGACATAATTAAAACAACCCACAGTATATTTAGTCATAGCTTGCTACCTCAACCATCATCGCTAATCTGATTGTATTCATTTTCCCTCATATTATTTAAAAATTATATTTCCAGCTTAAAATAATAAATATAGTTTCACTGTTCTAAGAAAATAGGGCAAATAATTAAAGATGCAGATTGATGAAAATATGTAAGCAATGTGTAAAGAAAAATAATGATTCTTAATCTGCCAGGACTTTGGTAATCCAAAAATAGTCCTCAAGAATTTTTTCTTCTTGGTTTTTAGTTAGTATCAAATATGGGCTTTATATTTATCACTAGAATGTATATCTGGGATCTACTTTTATTTTCATTCATAGATTCAAATAATATGCCTTTGTACCCTATTACATACCTCAGTTTTGGAGGAATTGTCTGATTATTTCAAAGATTAGGAAAGTTCTATTCTTGTTTGAAGTTATGATATTGTTTACTGATTTAACTTGATTCTGGGTTAGATGACAAAGTCATATTGGGAAAAAAACTACTATATATACTGTGCTGTCATTCTTTTGCTTTGGGATACATTGATTAGATAGGCATGCCGATAAAAGGGGTTAAGAGGGTAAGAATTTTATCTTTGCCTCCAAATTTTTTTTAAAAAATTTAAAAAATATTTTATTTATTTATTCATGAAAGACACAGAGAGAGAGGCAGAGACATAGGCAGAGGGATAAGCAGGCTCCCACTGGGAGCCCAATATGGAACTCGATTCCAGGACCCCGGGATCATGCCCTGAGCTGAAGGCAGATGCTCAACAACTGAGCCACCCAGGGGTCCCATGTCTCCAATTTTTAACATGATACATCACATTTTAAAAATTAATAAAATGATGCAACATATATCATTCTTTTTTTTTTCTCCAAGGAAATTACATATTGGACATGACTCATGCATGGTGTTAGACACTTTTTGCAGGGCAATGATAATTCCCTAGGGTTCTCTCTTTCCTCTAGGGATTGAGTGAATATTTACAAGCTCCTCAACCCATTTCAAAGACTTCCAGTCACCTTGAATCACTATGATTCCATTAAGCAGCGTGTATTAATGTGGAGATGACATTACATTCACTCTTGCACGTTGCTAGCAGAGTATTAAACTACTAAACTCAGAGGCTGTCTTCACCAACATGCTTCAAATCCAAAAAAGCAGACTTATTAGAAATAATGAGTTCCAAACTGAATTAGAGTATGAGCTTCATAAGATCTAAGATATATTCTTTCTAAAGATCTTAGAGATAGTTTGTTGAAGAGCCATTTCATAAACCTGACATTATCTCTTTAGGAATGCTTCTGGATTAAATTGTTGCTATAGTTCTTCCTTACAGGGAGAATTTTCTTGAAACATAAATCCAGTGTCAATCTTTTTGAATATTCAACAAAGACTGCTGCCTACTATTTTTATCAAAGCAGTAACTTTGAAGATAATCATTTCAATTATGCCTCTCTTCCCTCTTACGGTTTTCCACCAACCCAAATTCAAGCACAGTTCACTTCTCCTTTTTAACAGTGGCTGCTGGAACCTGCATACTTTTACCATACCACTCTGTAGCCTTAATCTCTTCACAGAAAAATCCTACTACCTAGTTATTGATTTGGAACCTGGATCTCCCCTGAAAATTACCTCTTTCCCTCTTCCCAATTGGGTGAAAGCTTTTTATATTTTCAAGCCCAAGGTACATGATGACCTAGAGTTAGTACTAGTAATTTCCTAACTCCCAAATATTTTTTTTTATCTTAAAGCAAAAATTACTCTTTAAGGATCATGATAACTCTACACACCATTATTAACTTCTCATTATTGACGTCATCCTTTGCCATCTTGACTACCTTATTCATTCTCTGTGGGCTTTGGAACCTAGCTCTCGGACTTCTTTATTTCCACAGTAAAATCAACCATCATCATTTGTTTAATTTCTACAGCATGTAATCTTCCCAACAAATAGTTTCAAAGTACCTTGACTTTGATATCAGCATTCCTACCCCTACGCCACTCCCAATTCCACCACTACAATACTGTGGACCTCATCATTCAAAGTCTTGCATAAAATCTTAAAATCCAAAGTGTCATCATCTTACCAAGTCTCTTGCCTTTTTTGGTTTGTCATGCCTGTTCTTATTCATGAAGAACTATGAATTCTCTTTCCCTCTGCTTACACACAGTTTGTCACCACTTCAGAGTATCTCTCTGCTTGACACCTTTGTAGTTTGTTTCATCAACATCTATGCTAGTATCTTAACACTGCCATTCCTTCACTTCACAATCATGAAAATTTTCAGATCATCTATCTTGCATGTGTGCAACCATCCATCTTGTCATTTGCTGTTCCCAGACTTCTGAACACTGTTAGAGAAAATAAACCATTGTGTGAATTAGTGCCAACTATTTGGTCTCCAGATGGGTTTTCAGCAGAGCTCAGCAATTCTTTTTCAAGTCCTTGGTTCTGTTGTCTCTCCAGTTCTCATATATGCTATTTCCGAGCAAAACTAATAACGTTATACTTCTTATTGCACAACTATTTTTATTTTCTTTTTTTTTATTTTCCTCATTTTCAAGAAGATAACTTGCCTCTTACTTCACAGAGAAATTTTCAGGCCATTTGTTTATTATATCCTAACTTCACATATCCTATTCACAAATGTGATATTGTCATGTTTCGAGATAATAAATTTGTTCTTTTCCTATTTATTTTCTAATCTTGTTCCATCAAAGACAACCAGGCCTTTTATAGTGTCTTGTTTTATGAGTGATTTCAGTTAGGAGGCTAAAAGGAGAAGTTGCCTTTATTTTTATTTGTTTGATTTTAAGTTGAGTGAATGAAGAGATCGTGATAAATGACATTGAAAGCCACAGTGGTACTGACAGAGTTCCCTTGGAAAGGAAGTGGAATAATGCTATATCCAGCAACATGTCCTTCAAAAATGAAGAGCAAGTAAGGATGTTTTCAGAGAAAATGAAGGAGAGGATTCATCATCAACAGACCTGTCCTTCCATAAACATTAAAGTCATAGGAAAATGATCCTAGATGGAAGCACAGAGCTTCAAGAAGTTATAAGAACATCAGAAATGGTAAATACAGTCATAGAATATAAACACTTACTGACTGTTCAAAACAAAAACAATAATAAAAATATCTTGTGGGATTTGTCACCTGTGTAATAATAAAAATATGACAACAGCACAAAGGTCAAGAGGGATTAAAGGAGTTAAACTGTTACAAATTTCCACATAATTAAATAAGTGATAAAAGTACTAATTTCAGAGAGATTATAAATTAAGGGCACAAACATGTAATCTAAGGAAATTTTAACAGGAAAATGCAGTAATTTTAACTAGAGTTCATAAGAGGATAATAATAATAATGATAATAATAATAATAATAATAATAAAACATTTGATCAATTAAAAAGAAAAAAAGAAAAATATAGGACAAAAAGAAAACAAGATTCTATAGTTAGACTTAAATAAGTCCATAATTACATTAAATGGACTAAAGATCCCAGTTAAAAGATTGATAATAAAATAATACCTAACAATAAGTTTTTTACAAAATACAATCTGAAAAATGTAAATATAAAGGCTAAAAGTAGAAGAATAAAAAAGATACACCAGGAAAAAATATTCTACTTACAGATAAATATCATTGAAGGCAAGAATCATATTAAAGATACAGGAGAACTTCTCAAAATTATAAAAGGTAATTCAATAGAAATGTGTAATAATGTGTAATGTGTAATAATTCTAAATGTGTAATAATTCTAAAATTATGTACAGCTAACATAAACTTAAAATATAGAAACCAAAAATAAACAGTACTAAGGGGTAATATCCACTTTAGATTTTCCAGTTTACCTGAAATAATGCTCAGTAGTCTTATGTCTTAGGTAGTATCAAAAGATAAATGGAGGGCAATATAAATTTGTATTCTTAAAAAGTTCAAGAAAAATCATCAGGTGATGCTTTCAAACATTTATTATATCTTAAACTTATGTACAATGGTTTCCCACACTGCCCTCTTCTCTTGCCTGATGCCTATATCAAGGTCATACTCAGAGCTTTGAGGTATTCTAAAAATAGATCCAACTTCACTAAAATCATTAAGCATAAAAGAAAGCATTAAGAGAAAAGTAACATTTAACTGAAAACTCATGGGGAGACAGAGAGGCAATTTACATAGCAGAACAACTATAAGAAATATAACCAAATTTCTCTTAGATATCTCAATTTTCTCCTAAGTATTCTTTTTCCCTCTAGACTTCTTGTCCTTCTCACTCTCTTTTTTTTTAATTTCTTTTCCTTTCTTTTTTGTTTTCTTTCTTTTTTCTTTTCTTTGCACCAGCTATAAAAATCTTTCCAACAATTCACTTGTATGGCCAACTTAGCACATCAACATCCTTAATTTGCTAATTATTGACAACCCGTGATACTTTAAGCACACATAACAGGTCTCAGTTTATCCAAACACATCTGCTTGTCTTAATTGAAATACCTTTTTTTGAATCATGAGGTTTTCAAAAAGAAAATTAAGCACCAAGATGTGAAATGATTTTCTTCAAGTTTATATTAAATGATTAGTGAAGCTGAAATTGCATCCTTGGCCCAGATCTTGTTATTGAATCCACATTTTCTGTCATTCACTAGATTCTTTATATAAGGCATTGGGAGAGATGTGATGAATACATAGATAAACTGGACACATTTCCTGCCTTCAATTAGTTGAATAGGCAGTTCAATAATATTATTGAAAGGAAAGACAAATGTAGTAGTAGTCTATTGGAGAATATGGAACATGATAAGGTACAGTTGACATGTCATTGAACCACTGAAGAAAATAGAATAACTCTGGAAGAAGAGAGAAAGGATGTGCATGAAAGATCTCAGAAAGAAGTAATCTTTGACCTAGAGACTACGCCGGTTTTGAATAGCTGCCAGACATGTTTATTGAATTCCAAAGAAATATTCACTGATTCCTAAAACATTTTTTGCATTATTTTTTATTTTTATTTTTATTTTTTTAAAGATTTTATTTATTTATTCATGAGAGACACAGGCAGAGAGAGAAGAAGGCTCCACGCAGGGAGACCGACGTGCAACTCGATCCTGGGTCTCCAGGATCAAGCCCTGGGCCAAAGGCGGCACTAAACCACTGAGCCACACAGGCTGCCCTGCATTATTTTTTTAACTAAAAAAATTGTCTTTTCAAGTTTCCCAAATAGTTTTATTTATTTATTTTTTGTATCTAAATAATTAGAATGTTTGAAAGCCACAGGACTATCTATAACCTGTAAAATCTCACTTTGTGGTAGTTTTTATTTATATTCCCTATTATTTTATTCCCTGAAATTCACCATTTAATTTTGTTTACTTATATATGGCATTTGGCTGAATATCAACATCTGAACTATGTGAATCCAGCATCAATTAATGGAGAAATATTGATGTTAAAATACCCAGAGAAATAAGTCATTAGTCATTTGTATGAAATTTATCCATCTCTGTCTTTAATATTATTCACTGATCTATTGAATCAAATATGCTAGTTGAATTTATCGTTTTAGGTCATATTGGTACAAGGACTTATCCAGTTCTAATTGATAAAAAATTATTTTTTTTCTGACAATAAATCATGCTAGCACACTTTCTTCCTGTGTGTTAAACTCAATGCTATACCTTCTCATTCCTACCATCTCTCAATATCTCTCAACTTTCCCTACTTCTTTCCATCTTTACGAAATCAGTTTTTTATTGTTGCTGTAACAAATTACCACAAAACTAGCACCTTAGAAAAATATGTAATTATTCTTTTACAGCTCTCGAGGACAAAAGTCCAAAATAGGTCTCACTGGACCAAAATGGTGGTGTCAACAAGGCCGCATTTCCCTGGAGTCTCTAGGGTAAAATTCATCCCCTTAAATTTTGTAGTTTCTTAAGGCTTCCTATATTCCTTGGTTCATCACCACTTTCTTCCATTTTCAAAGCCAACAAAGTAGCATTTTTCAAGTCTCTGACTCCAACCTCCTCTTCTGCCTCCTTTCCACTTTAAGAGATCTCTATGATTACATTGGGCTCACTTAGGTAACCCAAAATAATCTTATTTTAAAGTCAGTTGATAGAGACTTTAATTCTATCCACAACTGTAATTTACTTCACAACATGTAACACAACATAGTCTCAGATTCCAGCGATTAGAATGTAGACATTGTTGGGAAGCCATTATTCCACCATTTTACCTACAGTCATGGTTCTGGCCACTGTCAGCTCCAACTTGGAAGGTCTCCGTGTGTCCATTCTATTCCTGTTCCTATCCTTTTAGTACTTCCCAGAAGGATCTGACACATCATCCTCTTACCCTTCTAGATTATTATTTTTTGTAAAGATTTTATTTATTTATTCATGAGAGACAGAGAGACAGAGACAGAGACAGAGAGAGAGGCAGAGACATAGACAGAGGGAGAGGCAGGCTCCCCATGGAGATCCTGATGTGGGACTTGATTCCAGAACTCCAGGATCATGCCCTGAGCTGAAGGTAGATGCTCAACTGCTGAGCCACCCAGGCGTCCCCCTTCTAGATTATTATTTAGAATAATATCCAAATTCTTTAACATGAACTCCAGGATTATATGTAGCTGCCCTTATACAAATTCCCAATTTTCTCTCTAATCACTCTGCTTCATTGTATGGAATCACTTCCAGCTCCCTGAATGAACCACACTCTCTCTTCTCTTCACATATGTCTTTTGTCTAGAACATGCTTCCTTCTTGTATTGGCTAATTCCTCCCATCTTTTAGATATCAGTTTAAATGGTATTTCCTCCAAACACTTTTCAAACACACAAATACCTAGGGATGTTTGAGCATTCCTCATACATGATCCTTTAGAACCCTGTACTTTTCATGTCAAAACACTTAATATGTTTTAGGATATTGTAAAGGTAACATTTTTAATTTTATACATTCTCCACTTTATGGTAAACTCTACCAAAGCAGGAACTTTGTCTATCTTATTCAAGGTTGATTGCATCTCTACTGCCTGACGACCTCCTGGCATGCAGATACTGAGTGTTTCTTGATTAAATGATAACCTAGGAGAAATAGAGTCAGCCCCACTCCCCTCACCCCCACCATGGCTACCAAACTCTCAAACTGCAACCCTCTACATCTCTTCAAAACCAGGGAAATATATGCTAACTGTTTGTAAATGTTAACATTTTACTTTGGTTGCTGAGTGGTGTCCAGCATGCATCCTTGAGATATACAATGTTATTCTACAACAAAAGTAGTAAAAATACAGATAACTGAAGACAATTGATGTGCCCCAGTAACCCCTGATCAAAAAGGTGAGGTTACTGGCAAGGGTTAATAAAGACACTATAGTTGAGTTAAAGTTTCAGTCCACTTATGTACAAATATGGTGGGCCTGAAGGTAACTCAGAACAGAAGCTGATGACCAAGGATGTGTGTATGTGTGTGGAGAAGGGGGTTGGGGTGAGTAAATATGGGGTAAAGAAGAAGAGGAGGTAGTCTTGAGGGAAAATTGAACTCACTCACTCATAAATAAAATCTTTGGATAAGCTTCAATGTCTCAGCAGTGGTTATATCATGAAAGGAATTAGAGATTTATCTTTCATTTTTAAATTTGATTTATTTATTCATGAGAGACACAGAGAGAGAGAGGCAGAGACACAGGCAGAGGGAGAAGGAGGCTTCATGCAGGGAGCCCAATGTGGGACTCGATTCCGGGTCTCCAGGATCACTCCCTGGGCCAAAGGCAGGTGCTAAACTGCTGAGCCACCCAGGGATCCCCGAGACTTATCTTTTCTAATGTTTTATTTAATTATTATTTTATTGGGCTTCAGACACAGAATTAAATTTATGTGAACTCTCAGTTCATTACATATTATTTCTAAATAACTACCACCATTTCTAAAATAGAAATTAAAACTCCTATTGCAAAGTATTCTGCTCACAATGGGAATGTCAATACCTATTGAGTGCCTCTTGTACACCAGGCACTGAGTTAGGACTGCAATGCACTTACACAAGTATTAGCATCTCTTTGGCAAACCATCAGAAATGGGTGGGCTGTTCAGTGTGCTTGGGCATCATCCCTGAGGATATTTTGATAATAACACAAATGTTAGTGTCGGGAGTCCTGTGAGAAATTGTGAACTTGAGCCACAATTGGGATTCAGGTGTATAATGATCTTTTCCATGGATAGAACAATTAGTAGGACATAAAATAGGCCCTTTAGGGAGTCCAATAGAGTGGGCCAACTGGGCAAGATTAGCCCATATATAAAAGAAAGCAATGTTTCTATGTTTGATGTGAGCCTGTTTCTGCCTGACCATCCAACAACCTGACCTTCTCTTCTACTCTCTCCCTACCTATGATGATTCTCAGAAAGAAGAGAAATGTCATTTGAAGCCTGAAGCTTCTGGTAGTAGAATCCACTATGAAAGGGCTGGTCACAACAAATGGTATTTCCTCGCCAGCTAAGCAAGAGAATCTCACAGACAAGTGTAGAAAAATCAGCACCAGCACTGACAGCTTCATGGAGATCTGTGGTTTGGAGGTTGACAATGGAGAAAAAGGCAACCAACTAGGTGATCAAAGCTCGAAGAATCAAAAGGAAAGTGAAAGAAAAGGACAACAGGGCACAGTGATCACAGGCATGGGCAGCAACTATGAGTGTGGGAACCAAATGAACCTCTTCATCCTTTTTTGGCCTCAACTCCCACACACACAAACACACACTGCGCCAGAGACTCAAGGGGGTAATCAGAAAGGGTACAACAACAATAACAATAGCCATTTAGATCTGTTGAGTGCTTAATACTGTTTCCTTAACTACTCTCAACCATATAAGGTTCAAACCACAATGAAGCTCAATTTAATTAATTAATTAATCTATTTATTTACTTATTTATTTTTGGATGGAACAAATAATGCTTAGAGAAGTCAGTCACAAACTGACTGAAGATAAAGCCTACCACCAAGTAAGCAGAGACTCAGAGCATTAAGAAGCTATTGTTTTCTTTCTTTCACATATAGAGAGTAGCAATAAAGAAGAGGATAACTAGAACTCTTTCCACTGTGTACTCCCCAAATGAGTCCAATTTAAAAGTGTGTGCCTTTGTATATACACATGTGTGAAAAAGGAAAGGATGAGAGAATGGAAAATGGATTATTTTATTATCATTGGAAAAAATAACGAGAATATTTTTTTTCTTTGACATTGCAGCCATTCTACCTTCAGGATTAGAAAAACAGGTTGTTGAGATCTATAACAAATATCTATTGGAGGGTGGGGGGGGAACACATTTGGGAGTTTTTCCCATGGAACCTTGAGTCATAGTTATTGGATGCATGTGATTTGTCAGTTTCAGACATGAATCACTTCTGTTGTGGCACAAAGTTCTTGGTTGGGCTGAAGGTATGGAGCAGTTTAGTGGGTAACCCCCCTTTCACTGCGCCTTGCCACTCCCTGATGAGTCTAGCTATGAGGCTCCTTACAATCTCTCAATGACAGCTCTCCCGCTGAGTCTCACTGTCCTTGACCACAAAACTATGGAGTTGGTGCTTTCTTAAGACCCTGCAATTACTATCCAAATGTGAAAAAGTGACCCCAAGATCTCAAGACTAGCCTGATTTTTCGGTGTGCCTTTCCCATTTCCAAAAGTAGCCACAGGACCAGCTCACTCACCCCTTGAAGCTGACTGAAGTTTCTTTCTTTGGGGCTGCCTGGGTTTTGCCTTTGAAGTTTAAACCTGGGAGCAGTTATCTGCCAGCCAAGATAAGCATTCCCAGGGCTTCCACGGGCAGCCAGTCCTAACAAAGAAGGGATAAGACCTCTGAGTGTGCTTTGCCATCTACCAACTAGCAGCGGAAAAGAGAGTAATCAGGGCTCTTTCCACAGGGTGCTCCAAGAGTGAATCCAATCAAATTAAAAGAAAGTCAAAGAGAAAAGATAAAATAGCTTCAAAAGAGAACCCACAGCTGTGGACTTGCCTGTCAATCAGCAGGAGCCACAAGCCAATCAGAGGTAAAGTAAAAAATTGTTTGAAAGAAAATGCATTAGAATCAGTTGCATTCCACCAGAGTAGGAAAAAGAAAAAAAAAAAAAAAAGCTGGCTAACCAGTACAAGGTGCAGAAAAAACTGATAATCAATCTGTATATCTAAGTCTGTCAATAAAGATTACACATGAATATCTGAATTGGTAGGATTTTCATGTGTTCAGCCATGATTTTAGCATCCTCATTGGTTAATGTTCATGATCTCGCAAAGCTAGTGTAATCAAGGCAATGAACAAAACTCTTAATAAGAACATTAGGTAATTTGGTAGGCGAATTTAATTTAGTAAGTATGATTGTTCTCCCCTCACTGTTGTAAGAGTATGGTGCCCATCCTAAGAAGGTAACTCAATCCTTGGGTTCCTAAATACAGAGTTTTTATGCATTTTTTAATAGTCCCCCAAATAGAATTTTCCATGCAACACCAGTCTTTTTGTTCAGGAAAAAATCTGACTCATTTCAGCAGCGGAGCAGGGTAACCTTTGAGCAGGAGGGAAGTAAAGGCTGGAAAAAGCCAGGAGTGATGAGACCAGACAATGCTGATTAGCTTTGTGAAATAGGAAGATGATCAAGTTCGGGGAGTTTACATGTCAGGAGCCTGTGATCTATTTGCACACAGCATCATTGCTGGGAGGATGATAGCAGGAAGGCCAACTTGCTAAGCACATGTCAAGGCTTTCACCTCCACCTGGTTTAAGGCCAAGTTTCAGGTGGTGGGGAAGAAAACCCTGTGGGGCAACTGTACCACCTGAAGTAACATGATCTGCCCTAAGGAACAATAGTAAAGACAGTGATAGTCAAGGACCAACACTAGGCCCACCACCATTTTTTCTGGCATGGTGGAAGTCAAAGTATTGACCCTACAAAGATGCCCACATTCTTAACCCCAGATTCCATAAATATGTTACTTGAAGTGGCAAAAAGGACTTTGCAGATGTGATCTAATTGAGGATCATAAGATGGGGAAATTATCCTGGATTATCTATGTGGACCCAACATAATCACAAGGGTCATTAAAAGAGGGAGACAGGAATATCAGAGTCTAAAAAGGCAATGTGATGATAGAAGCAGAGTTCAGAGAAGGAAGGGAGATTTGAAAATGTTATGCTGCCGGATTTAAAGATAGAGGAGGGAAACACAAGCCAAGGAATGCTGTTGATCTCTTAAGGTTAGAAGAAGCAGAGACACAGAAATTTTGGAAGGAGCACAGTCTTTCCAACTTATTTTGGACTTCTAAGCTGTAGAACTTTAATATAATATATTTATGCTGTTTGAAGCCATAGTGTAAATTTGTACCTACTCGTTACAGCAGCAGTAGAAACTAATACCGGCATCTTTTACAATCAGTATTCTTGTATGATATGTGACACTCTGGAATATTTGTAGCTTTTAGGAACAATGGACTATGCATACAGAGACCCATGGTACATCTTATATAAACACAGTGCTGAGTGAACATTATAACAAGAAAGGAACAAACCTATAGCTTATTATATGTTACAGAACGGTCCTACATATTTTTAAATTTTGTGGACCTAAAACATTGAGTTGCTTTTGGTGGAGGGAACACTAAGGAAGAAATGAAGTTAAAAGGGAATCAATCAACCAACTAATCAGGAAAGTATGATTATCTCTATTTTCTGCACCAAATTTTTTTTAAGGAAAAATGATGACAAGCATATAGTTTTCTGTATTTTGAATGAGATTGTAAACTATCTTTGTAATAAAAGATATATGAAGGGACCTGACATCAAATGCAAATCCTAGAGGAAATGATGATTTATCACAGCAAACTGATTACTCATGGAAAATTATTGTAATTTATGGTTAAGCAGAGTTAATAAATATTTAGTTTACTGTAACGAAAAATGTCACTTGATTTTTTTGGATCATCACTGTTGAGATCATCACCTTACACCCTCCTCTTTTACATCCCCTGCTTTTCCTTCTAGAAATGAAATGCATCCCTGACCATTTTGTAAAAGTAAAAATGACTCAGAGAAATTGCTCTTTAGTCTCAATGTGTTTTAAAAAGGAGGTCAGATTGACGTTTGGGGTCTAACAATTTCTGAGCCACAGATTAGCATGACAAGAATTAGGATGAATCCCCTGAATTCACGTGCAGGTAAGACCTGTTTAAAAAATAATAATAAACATGAAGGAGAGAGGGAGGGAGGAAGCAAGGAAGAGAAAAAGAAACACAAATTTCAGGTCAAAAGTATATTTTAAAAAGCACAACAATAATCAGAGAAATAAAATATCCTGCAGATAATATCTGAGATGTAACTGTTAAATATAAAACGAACCTATTGAGAAAAAAAAAGAATCGTCTGGACATGACATCTTTTTTTTAAGATAGCAATTATATTTTGCAGGGAGACATAAGTCAGGTGAGAATCTGGACATCTGATTTAAGAAGAATTAATTTGGTGGTGGGGGGGGCGCCTGGGTGGCTCAGTGATTACCTGTTGGCCTTAGGCTCAGATAATGATCTCAGGGTCCTGGGATGATCTCAGCCCCTTGTTGGGCTTCCTGTTCATCAGGGAGTGTGCTTCTGCCTCTCCCTCTGCCCCCACCCCCTGCTCATGCTCTCTCTCTCATGCTCCCTCTCTCAAATAAATAAAATATTTTTTTAAGAAAAGAAGAATTAATTTTTTGTGTCTTTTTTGTGTAATCCAACTGAAAGCAATCTTCATGTTTGTGTGTACATTTGGCTGTTTTCTCCCATGTTTATTTTAATGCTACCTACAGAAGGATCTCCAAAGGAACTGGCATCAGATTTCCCAAAGAAAAGTCGGGTTTTTTCCCAAACATTGCCCAAGGGTTGTGGATGGTGCCAATAGAATTTTGGAAATATTTTTTCCTTATATTAGGAGAAGATAGAATCATGCTTTCCCTGAAAAATATGGGTAACTTGCAAATTCCTTGGCAATAATTTGGAAACTTTAAATATAAAATGGATCCATGTGATGAATCAGCTTTCCAATGAATGAAAAGGTAATAGTGTAAATACTGTCTCTTTTTCTTTCATCCTTTAGAGCTGAAATGTTGCTCTTCCACCCCACAAAAAGCTACGTAAGACTTTGAAAGTATAGAGAAAGTAAGTTGCCTTCTGTGCTGAAAGCCATTCCTGAAGCCGCACAAATATACACCTTCAAGTAGAAAAAAGACTTACAGCTTGTTTTCATTCCATGAATTTCCTAAGCATCTAAAACATAAAGTTTTATAACCTTGATTAGCATTGAAAATAGGTAGATCCTGGGAAGGCAATGGGTATATTATGCTCAAGATTGAGGGCTTTTTATTCCTCTGTGGAGTCACAATGATTCTCCCAACTTTTCGCAGAATATGATTGCTTTTTGGGAAGGTAAATTAATTTCCCAACATAAGCTGCTTTTTTCCCCCTCTGGTGAAGACAATTCTCAAATAAAATGAATCAAATTGCTCATCAGCTATAAAGAATACTCACAAAAACATTCTGACAAAAAGAGAAGTTTCAGATACCACCAGTCTCTCTCCTGACCAGAGAAGTGACCTCAAGTATTCTTAATAACTATAAAAGAAAATTCTTTTGAAATTGTCTTTTATTATTTTTTAAGATGAGATAATGGATGGCTTTATTTCTTTGTTGGGACCAACAGTACAGCTGGGTGTGCTTTCCTACTATGCAGATTCTATTTCTTCACAGTCAAAAATCAACCTCAACAGTTCCTAACCTCTTTTAGACAGATCAACACATGGTGGTGGTATATATACACTTGGGTTATTGTCTAGAATGTACCCAAATGACAATCTGTGTTTCTTTTGCATGTGGGGCTCTTACCTTGTTAGTGATAATAAACTATTATATTTCGATTTATTCTAAGTAATACCCAAAGAATTTAAAGAAAATTTTCAGAAAAAAAAGAGAAAAATCTCAGAAAATTGTGGTGTGCAGTGCAATCAAAATGATATAAAAGTGCAGTTTAATGATTTTTTTCAGGTGACTATGGTGCCTTGGTAAGACAATTGATTTTAATGTGTATGAGTTGAATGAATATTTTACTAGTTTAGAACTTTATGCCGTCAACATCTGGTGACCCATCAGAACTGGGAATGTTTAGAATCTGCTACGTGAAAGATGTCACCTCTTGCTTTGCCGCTTAGTTTGATCCACTGAATTCAAGATACAATAAGCACGAGAGAACGAAGCATTATTTTAGAAAACATAATAACATGTATAATTATTGTGTGCAACAAGTATTTCATAAAATAGAAAGCATTATCATTTTTCCCTCTCATTGTCTCTTTTAATCTATCATGTAGGTTGGTGCTTCCTCTTTAGACCTAGGTAATCACACTTTAATCTTAGTAAATAAGTTTCCAATCTAAAATATAACTTCAATTTTGTTTTAAAATTTTGGTTCTCTCCCTTCTGTATGTAGTCTGTGCCCTTTGCGGGCTGAATTCTTTCATGTCCAGTTTATTTGCCACAGAGAAATTCATAATAAATCTGAGGCCACACTACTGTTCTCTACATAATTAAAGACAATGGCCATTTCTTTTTTGTTCTTCTACTTTTCATATTGGAAATTCTAAGCCCTTGTAACTATTTCTGTCAAACAGGGCATAGACCATTCAAATACTGGGTACTCTTTTCTTCATTTGTTCCAAGTGTGGCTGATCTTTTAAAAACCTATTGTCCAGGGATCCCTGGGTGGCCAGCGGTTTGGTGCCTGCCTTTGGCCCAGGGCGCGATCCTGGAGACCCGGGATCGAATCCCACGTCGGCCTCCCGGTGCATGGAGCCTGCTTCTCCCTCTGCCTGTGTCTCTGCCTCTCTCTTTCTCTCTCTGTGTGACTATCATAAATAAATAAATAATTAAAAAAAAAAGAAAGGAATCATAAGTTTTCTAATCTGGATAACCAGGTCTAAACTATAGGTTACTGATTTTACTCCAGTTCCTTGCTGAGCTAGAAACCTCACCTGGCCCTTACATTTGGTCTTCCAGCTTGAGCTATGAAAAATTTCTAGCTCTTGTCAATTTCCTCTCTACTACTGCAATAAGATCCCAGTCCTGTACCCTAATGGTAGCTAAAATGTAGCTCTAAAGCAGATGGACTATCTGGGTTGTTAAGAAAACCTTTGCCTAACTATAGCTATTGCAATTTTATCAGCTCACTAATACTATGACTCCAAAACACAGTGGCTGAACACAACACATTTATTTAGTTCACTATTCTGGGGTTAAGCCTGGGCTCAGCTAGAAAGTGGTTTAGTTCTCAGCTGGTCACATGTCTACAATCAGCTGCAAATCAGGTTCTTACAAACCTAAATTCTCCTTCAGCAGGTTGCCGAGGGCTTGTTCTAATGGAAGAGGTAGCAATTCAAGGGAGATAAGAGAAGTTTTAGCCATTTTGAAGGCTAGACTCAGTACTGCTACACCCTCACTTCTTTTTAGCACAACACAGCACATTCTTTTTTAGCAAAACAAGTTAGCCCAGGCCAAGGAGTAGGAAAATAGATGCTACCTTTTCATGGGAGGAAAAAGTATGTGCCCATATAGAGAGTTGAAATGCTGGGGAATTTTTCACAATTAATATACTACATTACTGACTCAGCAACATTGCTACTGGATCCTACTCATCACAGACTGCTTTGAATACTAGTACTGGTGTGATCCCACCTAATATTCCCCAGTGGTATTTTTGATACCATATTTGGACTTGTTTCTTCTACTTCTTTAGAAAAAATCTGTACCACCACTGATTCATCAAGGTTTTATACTTTTAATCCAACTCACTCTTGGATTTATTATTTATTATTTTATTTTCCCCAATGTACTTTTCCTTGCACAGTGCTACTAGTTAACTGTCAAGCAGTAATTAAACATATTTATATTAATATTTGGAGGGCTTTTTTTCCTCTCCTTTGGAACATCACCTTAGGGAAATTATATCAAAATGCTTATAAAAAAAATGAGTCAGTCAAGACAGCTATTTATCAGAACTGAAGATGCTAAGTAATTAAAATAGTAGTCCTATGGCCCATCTAAAGTATTCTGACATACTGTTCCCCCTATACCAATATCAATTTGAGGTATATTTGGAAGCTGTCATGTCTAAATATTAAAGATCAAGATGAAGAATCGGTAGTGGTTTCTTATCTTTGCCATAGGTAGAAAAAAAGCAAATTTCTCTAAGGACATGAAATGAGATTCATCATTTAAACAAAACCAATAAAAAGAGAGAGAAATAGAGGAGAAAGAGAAAGAAAGAAAGAAAGAAAGAAAGAAAGAAAGAAAGAAAGAAAGAAAGAAAGAAAGAAAGAAACAAGCTTTTTTAATTAATTGGTGTGCCATCAATAATCTAATCTAATTAAATGACCACGGACTTATTGAGTACCAGGACATACTTGAGCAAATTTAAATATTAAAACAAAATAGAATCAATTAAGTCAAAATAAGTTCACCGTTTATTTTTACTAATAGTTATCATTCTTTTTAATAGCTATAAATTTTAGTAATATTTTGAGCATTAGTCTGTACAATTTCATGAAGTAGGTGTTATTATAAACAATTTACAGATTATGAAACTGAGTTTCCAATAACTTAACCAATTTACCCAAAAACTACACAGATATTAAGTGTTTGATCTCTTTTAAAAAAAGTCTTAATAAAAGTATATTAAGAAGTAAAACAGGCTTTAAATTAGTTACAGTGGAAACTGCACTTGTTTTGGAATCTGTACACTCCCATCCCCATTAAACTCAAATTCTACTTTTTCTAAGAAGCTTCCATGATGTGATCAGGGAGATTTTTCAGCCATAAATGAGTGAATCCTCCCCTTCATAGGCTTCCCACTTCAATACTCGTATTTCCAATACTTTCAATATTTTTTTTTAATTTTTATTTATTTATGATAGTCACAGAGAGAGAGAGAGAGAGGGGCAGAGACACAGGCAGAGGGAGAAGCAGGCTCCATGCACCGGGAGCCCGACGTGGGATTCGATCCAGGGTCTCCAGGATCGCGCCCTGGGCCAAAGGCAGGCGCTAAACCGCTGCGCCACCCAGGGATCCCTCAATGTTGATTTTATTTTGGCTCATACTTAAGTGACTACTAAACTCCAAAGTTTCTGGAAAGTGGGGAGCTTGCATGGAGTCCAGCCTTGCATGTTATAGAAAGTAATATATTTATATAATGTGTACATACATGTTAAAAATAAATATGTACATATATATGCATCTATGAATTAAGATGGACATTTTCATTCTTGATTCTCATTATTTTCAATCATTATAAGGTCCATGAATTTCAATGATCCATAAATTTCTAGTGCTATTTCTAACTCATAGGGCTTTTACTAATTGTTTATATTAAGAAATTATGGTTATTCAGAAATTACATGAAAATAGATTCCAGTTTCTTTTGAAAAATATTAGTTACTGAGAATACTCTTCTTAAATATTAAAAGCCTACCAAATATGAATAGCAATGATGAAAGTACATTTCACCTAGAAACAAGCCATGGGCTAAATTAGTGCATCATACAACATTCTTTCAATTAACACACTAAAATACTGTATAAACTGGTAGTGGTAACATATAGGTGGTGACATTTCAGGGATGAACCTTATTCTAAGGGATTAATTAGCATTTATTCAAGTGCATAATAATGGAGTTTTAAAGGAAAATGGGCCCACTGGGCTTGTTTACTCACTTTTTAACTTATAGAGGGCATTTTAATTAACTCCATTGCTTTTAGCGCATTTCCCAGGTGCTAGAGAAAACATTCTACTACCTGAATATAAGATATGATAAACCAATATATTTACTTCATCATTTTTGTTGCTTTCCGTTCTTTTAAATATAATCATAATCTTAACTTATTTTCATTCAGTACAAGTTAAATGAGCATAAAAGTGTACACACCATATCCTTTCAGAAATCCTCTCCTTGGAGGCAGCTGTTGTTAACAGTTTCTTAAAAAAAACTATTTTAGGAATATTCTTCATGTCAATAAAATAAAAATATATACTTTTTAGATTTCTTTTGGCAAAAGGTAGATTTTGATTACATCTATTCTACACAATTGCTTCTTAGAGTCAGTGATCTAAAGTGGATATTGTTCCGTATCACTGTAAAAAGAACTTTCCTGTTCATGGAGTTGGTTGGGTGGTATTCCATTGCACAGACAGATGCCCCACATATTTTATTTAACCCGTTCTTTATTGATAGACCTTTAGGTTGTTTCTGGTCTTTTGTATTACAAACAACCTTCAACACACAACCTCACAGGAGTCTTTCTCAAACATGCTGTGTAGTCATGAGACAAACACCTAGGGGTGGAATTGCTCTATCAAAGGAGATGTGTTAGTAATTTGTGCTGGCATTAGTCAAGGTGCATTTCATACCCATCACTGGCAAGTAAGAAAGAACTGGTTTCTCTATACCTCGCCAACAACGTAGTTAACAAACTTTTAGGCATTTCCAATTAGGCTAGCTAGAAATCACATAACAGGGTTATTTTAATCTAAATGAATGTTACTATGAGTTATACTAAGCATCTTTTAATAGCTTTAATCTCACTTTCTCTTTTAGTTTATTGGTTTTGTCCCAAACCTTTTGATTGGAAAACTTAACTTCTTTATTAATATTTATTCTGACTTGTTAATATAAGTGCAGTAAGTATTTCTAAACAGAAGTAAATTTCTTTTAAGCATTGCATTGAGTGTATCCCCAAAAGTATTTATTATTATTATAATTATTATTTTCCATATTTTTGCTTTTTAATTTAACTGCTTACCTTCTGACCCCTGAAATATAATCTTTTGTTATCTGAATTTGTAATAATTTATAATTTTGTAGCTTTGAAATCAAGTAATATATAATTTCTACATTTGGAGAATGTATACAAATGTTGGGTTACTAACGTAAAGTCATTTTGGGGACCCATAAGAATAAGATGTATTGGGATCCCTGGGTGGCGCAGCGGTTTGGCGCCTGCCTTTGGCCCAGGGCGCGATTCTGGAGACCCGGGATCGAATCCCACGTCGGGCTCCCGGTGCATGGAGCCTGCTTCTCCCTCTGCCTGTGTCTCTGCCTCTCTCTCTCTCTCTCTCTCTCTATGTCTATCATAAATAAATAAAAATAAATTTAAAAAAAAAGAATAAGATGTATTCTCTTTCCAGAATCTGAGGTTTGACATATATCCACCAAATAACCCCTGGTAACCAAGGAGCACCTATTAGATACATCTAATTTTACTTAAGTCATATGTTGTTAGTTATATTTTATCCACTAGAAGTATCATGGATTGAGAGTGGTGAACATTGCACTATAAGGAATACCTTCATATTATTCACGTATTTACTATCAGAATGAGCTCATGGATTCTTATTTTATTCAGAGTATTATAACTCATTACTGTTCTTATTTCTTTTTATGCTCATATTGCTTGATATTTGGGAACACTTTCAACCTGGCTCTTCTATCCTGGAACATCATCTCTTCAGCAAAAACACATAAATCCACCTTTCTTCTCCTAATAGTGAGGACACTACTGGCTTTGTTACATGGCAAGATGTTTCAGGTTTATCTTCTACTTTCCTTTCTCCAGCTTAAGCATCATTTGCTCCTCTAAGGTATCCTGTTTCCCTTTACTGAGGAAAAGTATTTAGAAATGAGGATATATTGCTAAGCGTTCAAGTTACTGCTTGTGTGTCATTGTTCAGCCATTTACAATGAATGTATATATCGAGATGAGAGAGGGACACTAGAGATTACTCTGATACTTTCCATTTAATCCACCTGCAAAATTCTTCATATATCTGTGTCACCCATCTTGCACAGTAAGAACCTGGTGCTCAGCCAGATTTCCTCAGCTAAATCTTGCAATACAAACAAATTAGTTTCAAAATTCTTATCGCCATGCTACTTCAAAAAAATAAAATCCAAAAAGCAGAGTTCCATACTTATTTGCAGTTTGTTTCCTTTAAGTTGATATATAAGATGTTTAATTGCATTATGAAATCCATTTACATTTAATGTATTTGGTCATACACCTGTATGTGTCTACCATATTACTATTTTTTATTTGACCCTGTTTTTCTTTATTTTCTTGATTTCCTTTTGATTAATCGAAAGTTACAGACCTTTTTTAAAAAGATTTTATTTATTTATTTATTTATTATTTGGGAGAGAGAAAGAAAGAGAGAGAGAGTGCACAAGCAGGGAGAGCAGTAGAGGGAGAGGGAAAAGCAGGCTGTCTGCTGAGTGGGGAGCCCAATGTGGATTAAAATCCAGGACCCTGAGATCATGACCTGAGCTGAAGGCAGACACTTAACTGACTGAGCCACCCAGGTTTCCTAGTTATGGTATGGACTTCTAAATATTCTCCCACATTGGGCTCCCTGCATGGAGCCTACTTCTCCTTCTGCTTATGTCTCTGCCTCTCTCTCTCTCTCTCTCTCTGTGTGTGTGTGTGTGTGTGTGTGTCTCACATGAATAAATAAAATCTTTAAAAATATATATTCTCTTAGTTGTTACTCAAGAGATTATAGGATTTATCCTTGGTTATTGATATTTTAATGAAAACTACGTTTGCCACTTCTCTGATAATACTAGAACCTTAGAACACTCATCTCTACTTACCTCATCCCTGACTTATTTGTCATATATTTTAATTCTACCTACATATGTTTTTGAGTCCATTAGTCTTGTGATTATAAATTTGTATAGTCAATATTCACTTATATTTTCCCACATATTTACCTTTTCTTTGTACTTTATTTATTTTGCATTTGTTGGATTATTACATAGATTCAACACTCATTGAAAGACCTTTTATCGGGATCCCTGGGTGGCGCAGAGGTTTGGTGCCTGCCTTTGGCCCCGGGCGCGATCCTGGAGACCCGGGATCGAATCCCACAGCGGGCTCCCGGTGCATGGAACCTGTGTCTCCCTCTGCCTGTGTCTCTGCCCCTCTCTCTCTCTCTCTCTCTGTGACTATCATAAATAAATAAAAATTTAAAAAATTAAATCTTTAAAAAAAAAAGACTTAAGACCTTTTATGATTGATTTTGAATGATCCTTTAGTTCTTTTACCAAAAGCCCTATGGACAAGGTATTTCTGAACTCTTACAGTTTTAAAATTGATGTACCTTCCATGTTTGAATAATATTTTACTTAACATAATAGTATAGTCAGGGATCCTTGGGTGGCGCAGTGGTTTGGCGCCTGCCTTTGGCCCAGGGCGTGATCCTGGAGACCCGGGATCGAATCCCACGTCAGGCTCCCTGCATGGAGCCTGCTTCTCCTTCTGCCTGTGTCTCTGACTCTCTCTCTCTTTGTGTGACTATCATGAATAAATAAGTAAAATCTTTAAAAAAAAATAGTATAGTCATAGATTTTTTCCCCCCTTGCTGATAGTAAAAGTTTTATTACACTGCTTTTCAACAATGACTGCTGTTGTGGAAAAGTCTGAAATCATCCTGATTGTTTTTCATAAATGAATGAACTGATCTTTCACCCTGATTGTTAAAACTATTTGTTTATCTTTACTGTTGAAGATTATTTTTAACTTTTCCTGGGGCATAGTATGGCCATTTCAACCTGTACATTTAAAATGTCTTATTTTTATTTCTGTAAACATTTCTTGTTTTTTAAAGTTAATTATGTTCCCTACTCCATGCAGGTTCTTTTCTATTTTGGGAATTCTATACATATATTAGAGCTCATTTGTTTTTCCTCCTATCTATATTTTTCTATCTAGTTCTTTAAAACTATTTCTGTTCACTTTTACTTAATCATTCTTTTCCTCTTTGCCCCTTACTGTGTTTTCTGTAGTGTTTCCTGTAATTTTCTCAATCTGCTGCGATTTTTTTGTGCAAAGTTTTGATTTTTTTCTTCATTTTATGTCTAAGTTCTGTCAGCTTATATTTTAGTTCCTTCAATTTTCTCACCATCCATTCCTTGAATCTTTGTATCTATACTTTATACTCTTGTTTTACAGAGGTAGTCACAGTTTATAATTCATGAGAAAATACAATATTTTTCATCTACTTATGGCAAATTTTTCTTCTGAGTAGTTTTCATTTCACTTGTTTTCTACTTGTTTTTATAACTTTTTTAGTAGTGTGTTTGTATTGACTCTGCATAGATCTGTCCAATCATCTTTCAATAAGGTGAATTTTCCTGGACCAGCTATTTGCAGAAAGCTGCTGTAATGAACGACCTGGAACTGAAATTTTGGCTAACAAGAATTTTTTATGAGTTAGCTTTTTTCATTTTTTTTTCCTTCTCTTTAGCTGTGGTGAAAGCTTCAAACTTCAATAAAACACCTTCCCTACTTCCCTTTCAACATAGGCTCAGTTATTACCTGAAATTTAGCATTTAAAAAATTCTTCTTGTTCAACTCATTTTTTTTCTGCTTTTCAGAACCAAACTGATAATAAAGAAGTTCCATAAATCAGCCCCATACATGTAGTTCCTTCTTCTGCAAATAGAACTTTCTATGTTTTGCTTTGGTATATGCATTTCACTTTGGAGAACTGCAGATTTGAGATTTACAAAAGTGTTTTTTTTTTTTTTTTCTGAGATTTGCATTCATGGCTCTCTTCTATTTGCTTTTGCCCACTGTTTAATCTTCAACTATTATAATACAATTTCCACCTATTTTTCCCTCTAATTTCAACAAAGTTGGAATTTGTGTTTCCATTTTTCATCATCCTTGCTGTATGAGAAATTCCTATGAAAAGCAAAAGAAATATAGTTGTTATGACCCATCACCAAAATGGAAACTGTTTCTTAATACTTTTTTCTTTAATATTGACCTACTATGGTAATCTAGAAAATGGTGTAGTGCAGTTGTTTTTAGAAAAACATTGGCTGCTATCAAAAGCACTATGAATCTTAATTGTTTTCTGCAAGTGAAAACTCACTTTGCAATCCCTAAACATTACTAGTGACTCTAAAATTTTCTTTATTTTAAGCCTTCATAGAAGAATTACTGAGAAATTATGATGGTACATTAATAATTAATTATTTAAATAATTTTATATAAATAAAATATTTATTATATTTCATTTTATTCTTTTAAAGATTTTATTTATCTATTTACTTGAGAGAGAGGACTCGAGTAGGGAGAGGGGCAGGGGGAGACAATGTCAAGCAGACTTTCCTGAGCATAGATCCACTCCAGATCCATCTCACAATCCCCAGATCACGACCTGAGCCAAAATTCAAGTCAAACACTCAATTGACTGAGCTACCCAGGGGCCACGAAGATATTTATTTTAAATAACAAATTTAAATAAACTTAATTTAAAAAATTTTGCATAAATTCTAACCATAAACCAAAGAAAAAAAACATAATGGAAATGACTGAGAAATTTGATGCAATATTATGAAAAGCAAAACTTGCATACAGTGAAAAAAAAGAAATAAAAAAATTAAACTGGAAATCATGATTTGCAATATATATGATAAGTTAAAGGTTTATAATTTAATATGCAAACAATTCTGACAAATCAATAGTGTAAGTATCAATACAAGATTTAAGGATGAGTAGGGTGGCTAAGTGGCTCAGTTGATTAAGCATCTGCCTTTGGCTCAGGTCCTGGGATAGAGCCCCCAAGTGGACTCCTTGCTCAGTGGGGAGCCTACTTCTCCCTCTACCTGCCACTCCCCCTCTCCCCCATTCTCTCTGTCAAATAAATATATAAAATCTTTTTTAAAAGATTGAAAAATGAGCAAAGGGAAATTTCCTAATCATATATATCTTCATAAATTTGCATTTAACCCAACCATTTCTTGTGTTTCCACCTGTATTTTATCTAATATTGCTGTTTTTAGAAGAAATGCATCAAAATGAGAATAATGATTCTATCTTGCAAAAAAAAAATTCATTTGGCTAATAAACATGAAAATATTCAAAAAGTATAATAAAGCAAATATAAATGAAAATGATAAGGCAGCATTTTTTTTCCTATGAGATTAGTAACACTAAAAATAGAAGTTATGGTCAGATTAAGGGAAGGGATTTTCACATAAAATATAAATCAGAATGTAAATTGGCAGTGGCATAAACTTTGACATTTTAGCTCCTTAAGACCTTTTTTTTCCTTTGGCCCCTTCAACTCAAAAATTAACTTCTGGAAATTTATCCTCAGAAAAACTTTGTGCAAGAATATCAATCATGATATGGTTTATTTTATGAAAAATATGAACAACCTGAATGTCTAACAGGCAAGAACTGAAAAAATAAATTATGGTTTGTGGATGTAATGAATATTATGTGGCCATTAAAAATAAAACAGAGATGATAGCTATACTAGCAGTGAGCACAGCATAATATATAGAGCATGGCATAACTTATTGTTAATTGTTGTACAGTGTTGTACAATGCACCGTAAGGGCAAAATGCACTCCAAATTTCAAGATTGCAGTATAATAAAAGGAATATAAAATATACTATCTATAATTTTTATACTGATTATGTGGTGAAAGTACAATACTTCAGATATATTAGGTTAAGTAAAATACATTATTTATGTTAAATTTACCTGGTTCTTTTTACTTCTTTTAATGTGGCTACTAGAAAACTTCACATATGTGACTCACATTATACTTCTAATGAACAGTGCAGCTCTAGAGAATGAAAGTATGATTTAGTACAGAGGCCACAAACTAGTAGAGAATGCTCAACCCACAGACCGCTATTGCCGGTCGGTGTAATATTTTAAAGCATTTTCATAATTGCCAGCATTATATATATAATATATATGCATAATTTTTATGTTTTACTTTATATATATACAATTTTTGAAAATTTTTGATATCTGGCTGATTTCTAATTTCTCCTGAGAAATTAGAAAATGGGACAAAACTGCATTCATGGATTTATTTTTGATGGCAAGATTTTACTAAAGTGACAATGACTACCCCTAGCTAGCTCAGAGCTCTTCATTTTGCATAGCCCAGCTGCCAGTAAGAAACAAAATCCCTCTGCCAGACCTTTGAAGACATTTAGGTTTGAAATCCTTGGGGCACAGGAAAGCATGATGTAAAAAAGTGGGGATTTTACCCACTACATTTGTTCTAGCAAATGTTCTCTATATTGAGTAGTTTCCCTTTTCCTAGCTACAAAAATTGATCAACATTTTACAAGGTGAAAATCTTACTGAACATTTAAACAGTGGCTCATAAGTCAGGTAACAAAACCAGAATGAAGCAACAGCTTGCATCATAGTACAGAAAATACTAGTTTTGTTTAATGCGGAGGCTGCTCCTTTAAATTTTAGGGACCTCCCAGGTCCTCTCTGCACTATTGGCCTATATGACAGGCTTTAATTAGCACAGATTTTTCACGTTCATGGATAGATTAGAAATTTGGAAGTACTTAATGAAAAAGGTCTGTTACCTTGACCAGTCTGAAATTGCAGTTAGAGGACATTTGCTTGCTCCAAAGGCTGACTGCATACAAATATATGAATATTAACACTATGAATACAAAAATGAAGTTTTAGGCTTTTTACTAAAGGAATATTCATTTTGATCCACCGATAATACCCCTGAAGAATGTGAGTGGCATCTTTGTGTAATACCAATGAATTAAATATAACTAGATTTTCTGACACTCATTCAGTCATCATAGCTTTCCTTTGGCCTGTTGAATTAAGGAAAATGAGGTGAAAAACGATCCTATTCTTCTTCTGTAGCTCACTCCTCCAATGCAGTTTACAGCCTAATAGAATAGAGACTAACAAATAAATAGACAAATAGAGACCTATGTATATGCCAGCATGCATGTGTAATACATATATACATAAGTGAATAAGTAGAATGGCTACTCATTATTGTAAGTGCAGTGAAAAAAAATGAGCTGAGGTAAAGAATGATAGGAAGAGATAAAGTGGTGGTCAGGAAAGCCTCTTTAGGGAGGTCAAATTTTAGGTAAGATCTGAAGAAAGAGAAGTAGAGAGACATGTGAAGAGCAGAATAATGTTCCAAAAGCCTCAAGGTAGGCAATGCCATTCCAGAACTGAAAGAAGGTCAGAATGGCTGTGACAAAGGCTGACCTGGCCACCCAGCCTGTGAGCCGTGGAGCAGACCTGCCTGGACACCATCATGCTGACTCGGGCATGGCAATATCGTAGCAGAGGCAGCTGGACACCACCATCCTGGGTAGGGTCTCTACATGCTTAGCATGAAGCACACAGCCCACAGCACTCACCTGAACCCGCAAGACCACACCAACCCCCAGCCTCCCTACTAGAGGCTTTGCTCTTCTCACATAGTCTTGAAATGTTAACTTTCTCTCTCTCTCTCTCTCTCTCTCTCTGACTTTATAAAATCTACCTTTCTCTCTTGCTCAACCTCTTCATCCAGAGCTGGGACTCTGCCAAATGGGGCTCCTTCTTGGACACTAAAGTTTTCCACTCTCTGCCAATTTTTGAGACTCTTCGCCTTTATTTTCTCTTTACTGTTTAAATCAAAGGGCTTAGGTGGGACAAATTGAGATGGTAGAGTCAATGATCGGAGGAATGGAAAGAAGTTTGGGTTTCATTATAAGTATAAAGTCAGATAACTGAAGAACATTAAAGTGGGGAATGTGACAAGTCCCATTTATATTTTAGGATGATTATTCTCACTGTTATAAAAAATGTTTGAAGGCGGTGAGAATGGGAGCACAAGGATGTTAGGGAGGGAGGTGTGTGTGGGCGTAGGAGTGGCTGTGTTTGCACGGAGGTGAGATCAACATGTTGAATGAACAGAATCATGCTAACAATAAACATTGGCGATTTCAACAATTGATGAGAAGAAAAAAATCAATATTTATTGGATGCAAGCTACTTTTCATGTTTCCTACATCCAATCCTCACCCAGGCCTGTAGATGAGATTGAGCTCATTTTACAATTGAGGAAATGCAGACTCAAAACAGGTTGTCTAGTCACACAGAGAGTAGCTTAGATTCAAACCAGATTGTACGATTACTGAGCTCATACTCTCACACATATAAATTTAATTCATTAATTCATTAACGAGCAATGCTGAGAGCCCGTTGTTTGCAAAGTTGCTCACTGCTATTCAAAAAGGGAAAACAAATGGCTGAAAAAATCTTAAGCCTTTGTTTACTGTGATGTAATAAAAACATAAACATGATTTTTTTCTATCAAAGACAAGAACATAGTGATAGCCCAGACATCTCAAGTTTTTGTCTCATTATCAATGGCACTTTTAATAGGTATTCTCCGTTTGAGTTCTGCATCTCAAAAATAACTTCACATAAAGTTTGGAGGAAACCACAGTAAATCAAGCATGTTTCTTCTTTAAAAATTCCTAGCAAGGCAATTCCAGCTTCTCCAAAGACAGAAATGGGAAAGAGAGAGTGGAAGAAACCATGCCATGATCTAAATAAAGTACCACGTACTAAATAAAGTATTGATTTGCCAAGAGCTTTGCTGAGCTCTTTTTGGGGGGGGGGCAGTCAGGAAGATCGATTACTATCAGGAATGTTCACCACCTGTTTACCCAGCCACCTTGTTGCGTACCCACTCTTCCTTACTTGCGGGGTATGAGTGAGGATGGAGAATTCATTTTGTGTCTTAATCATACCTGTTAGCACATCTCTTATTCTATGTGTTTTTGCTTTTTGTTTGTTTCATTTTTATTCCAGAACCAAGTTTTTGATATTTGTATCCTTTTAGTTCAAGCTAGCCATTTAGTAAGGCAGATTATTTTCAGCCTCGGAGTGGAGAATCGGGCACATTTTGCCTTCTAAGACCATCCACTGGGCCACTCGATTGCCTCACGCTGGGCAATTGGCTACAAGATTATCACTGTCCCCAGTGGTAAGTGGGAGTATGCAAACCCTCTTGCTCAAAAACAAGGAAGCTTTCAGTAACATTGTGTTTCATCTTCTTTTCTCTACTTCCTGCCTCTACTTCACACCCCATTCTGGCAGGATAGCCCCCATGGAAATGTTTTCTTTCTGTATCAACCCCCCACTTCCAAGAAATTAATTAAATGATGTCATGCTTCATTTTATCTGATTTGGAAGCAATTCATCACCCTTTTGCTGGTTGTATTAGTCCAAGTGATCAGCATATTAATTCATTTGTGAGAATAAGCTCAAGGGTAATTACAGTGAGGAGGTTTAATGCCTAAACGTGTTAATGTCTGTAATCAGAAGTATTTTCTCAGTACGGAACAATTGTTAGACAATTACTGTTGGATATGATTGCCCTGGTAGACAACAGACGCGGTGTCAAGAGGGAAATAGCACAAGCTTGTTTTGCAAGTACTGTATTATCAGCAAGTTCTCTCTTTTTCCCCCCAACAATATTTTCTACTATGTTCAGCTCCTGTATAGTCATCCTAGTATTTACTCTCTACATTGTTGATTAAGTAAAAGAAAGTTGTATTTGTTATGTAAAAGGATCACAGGAGACAGCTTGGCACTTCCTGAAAGTCTTACCCTTTTCTTATTCTTTCTCTTCTGGTGCTTTGATTTCTTTCTGCATAAAATTACCAACTTAATAGCTTCCCTTTATTTCCCAATATGCCCCAGAGTCTCCATTACCTATTTTTTTTTCTTATAGTGAGAAGATTCTTATGTCTGACTGAATATCAAGACCCAAACATTCTTAACAGAGAGCAATCCCTCTCGATTAGCAAGTTGCAGTGAATTGGATAAACACAGTGGGAGAACTTGATTATTGATTATCACTCATTACACAGCTGGAGTGATCTTGAATGTGAATTTGGATTTAATCTCCCTTACTTTTCATTCCTTTTTCAAATTTTTCTCAAAGTTTTATGATGTAATTAAAAATGGAAATGCAGTCATAGCTTCCTCTCTATATGGTATTGCTTTCCTGGACCTCCTTTAGGCACGTAGGAGATTATATGGAGGGGGAACAGTACATGTGGCCCCAAAACATGCCATTTGGGAATGTGAATTATTCTGAGATAAAGGCAATCAAGATCTAGCTAGCTAAAGAAAAACTTACCTCAGGCCTCTGGTGGCAACTGCCTCTGTAAAATCATGATCTTTCCTTCTCTTCCACCTACAAGTATCACTGCGAAGTCTCTCATTGGCATATTCTAAACAGGAATCAAAAGAGCAGATGGGTCATCTGGGGGGCTCTTCGACGAGCCTCTGTCTTTGGCTTAGAGCGTGATCCCAGGTCCCAGGATCGAGTCCCACGTCGGGGTCCCTTCATGGATCCTGCTTCTCCCTCTGCCTGTGTCTCTGCCTCTCTCTCTCTCTCTCTCTCTGTCTCTCATGAATAAATGAATTTAATTTTTTTTAAAAGGAATCAAATGAGGATTCTGGGAAACGTAGTTCTTTGCTTCTGCTTTGCAATACCTTATAACGCAGTGGTGGCAATATCGAGTTGACACAGAAAATCCAACACACTTGACATCTTAATGAGTACTTAAAAAAAACAAAAAAGACCTTATTGGGATGTAATTTACATGGCACAAAAGTCACCCATTAACTTAAAGACTACAATTCAGTGTGTATGTATCTCAGTGTGGAGAAATATAGCAATAGGTACATACAAAGTTATCCAATCCAATCCAATTTTAAAACATTTTCATCACATTAAAAAATAAATCCTATATCTATTAGTAGTCATTTCCCCAATTCCCACTATCTCACACTTCCCAGAAGTAGGCAGCAAATGATTTTTCTGTCTCTCTATATTTGCTTATTCTGGACATTTAATACAAATAGAATTATCACAATACCTGATCTTTTATTGACTGGCTTCTTAGTGTAATATTCTAAAGTTTTATTCATGTGCAGCATGTGCCACTACTTTATTCTTTTTATTGCTGAATAATATTCCATTTTACAGATATATCACATTTATTTATCCATCTTTCAGATGATAGACATTTGAGTAGTTTTCATTTTTTGGCTATTTTGAATAATTCTGTTATGAAGATATATTTACACTTTTCTGTGCAGTCAGACTTTTATTTCTGTTTGGTAATGATGCATTATATTTTCTAAGTAATATCTGTTGTGAGCAGTCCTCCATGGGCCTTTTGTGCTCCTAAAATTTATGCTGATTGTATCAAAATGGAAAGATCCTGACTTCTCTTCCAGTTCAGCCGTTTCTCAGGATTGTTGTGCATCTGGCTTGCTTATTGCTTGCTATAAAAGCAGGGGTCTCCATAAGATCCAAATCTCTCAGCAGCAACATAAATCTGCTTAATGTGTGGCATCTGTCAAGGTCCATTGTTCTGTCCTGCTTGGGGGTGGGGGAACTGTGGTAACCTTGCTGATGCTCATGCTACTTGCATTGCTGGAAGAATTTTTCTCTGAATCCTTTGTCTCTTTTTTTACATTTAGTATCTATGGCAAATTGAGGCAAGTTTACTGCCTGCCATACTGCATGAGGTTGGATGTATTGACTACTTTATATCAGTTTTTTCTTTGGCTCCTCACAACAAGTCTATAAGATAGAAAATGGAGGAGTATTGAAGCCAGGTCACTTGCCCTAGGTCACAAACTAATTGGATCACATCTACATCTACTGCTTCCTTTATGTATTCCTGAATTAGAAACACACAGGAACCTCAGAGTGGATCCTGATAACCAGACCCTAGAGACTATCTTCTAAGATCCTATCCTAAGAAAGGATTATAAAAAAATTCAGAGAACAAAAATCACCACCCTAGAACTAGACATATGCAGATCTTTTTATATTTTATTATATATCTCCTGGTTTTGTCCATTTGATCTGTGTCTACTCCTTACTCCTTGCCACCTCGTGGCTAGATTCTGGTTGACTCACTTTTATGGAGAATACATATCTACATTTCTGAAAGTCAAGTGTAAGACTTGTGGCTTTTACTTATCTCTAACATTTGCCAAAACTCTCTTGATCCAATACCCCAAAAAAGAATAGCATTTTATCCAGAGTTACAATTACCTGGTTTACAAAGCCATTAATGTAATGAACCACTAACTAAAAACAGCTTCCTCAGTGTCTCTATTACTATATGAATCCTTTCCTTTTTTTTTTTTTTTTAGGACTTTATTTATTTACTTGAGAGAGAGAGAGAGAGAGTGAATGAGTGGGAGGCAGAGGGAGATGGAGAAGCAGACTTCCTGCTGAGCAGAGAGCCCAATGAGGGCTCTATCCCAGGATGCTGAGATTATGACCTCAGTTGAAGGTAGATGCTTAGCCTACTGAGTCACCTACGTACCCCCAAATCAATCTTTTCAACTCAGTACTTATGGAAGAAAATTTTCCTGTGAGAAAATTTCAAAATATCATTTGAAGTGATTATTTTATTTTGAATTCCTCAGCCCTTAAGGATTGCTGCGGTACAAGGGGGCATCCCATTTAGCTGCATGACACTGCTTTGTACTGCTGTTTATATAATCATGCTGCTCGGCCTTAGATCAGCTAATGTGAAATGCATTTACACAGAAGGATATGAAACGTGCAAAACAAAACAGAGAGCTTACTGGGCTCTTTATTTAAGTTGGAAACTTTAAATGTCTCATACTTAGATGCTTTGAAAAATATTAAGTTCACATAGCAGATCTAAGAATGTAAACCCATGGCTAAAGTATAGTATATTTGACAATGAGCTTTATCTGTTATCGAAAGGCCAGTGTACTTCTCCTTGTCATCTTTGTGGCTTTGGGTAAACCATTTAATTACTCCAGGGCCTCAGGTTTCTTTTTGTCAAATAGACTTCATTCATTCATTCATTTATTCATTTGACACAGATTCAAATGTAATAGGGCCAGACTCTGTTTAGGTGATAAATATCAGTATGTACATGAAGCCTATCTTGAGAATTCATTACATAGAAAGATATAGATTCTAGAAATGAATAACTCAGTGTAATATGATGATAGCAATCAATATATGGACAAAAGTGCTATGGAAATATGAAATTATGAAAGTAAGATAGGACAAATTCATAAAATTCATGGAAGAGTTTAATTTTAAATCCTGATTATGAATTTGCAAAGAGAATAAGAGAAACTTCAAAGAGTTATTGTAATAGTTAAATGAGCCAGCAAATATGTCAATACTTCAAATTTTTAAAAAAATGTTTAAGTGGAAATTAACATAAGTTAAACACAATTGCATATGAAATGAACACTGATCAGCCTTGAAAATATAATTTACCACTTGTATATCCCTACTCCACCTCCCCCCACAAATATATTTCTATAAAGTTCTTTGTGCTCAGGTTCTTTGAGATAATTATTTAAATAATGAATTAATTTGAATATTGAGAAAGTTCCCATTATGTTCTGGGTATAGTTAAGCCTGGGGTTTAACAATTTTAAAAATACTCCTACTCTCATAATTTTAAAGAGAAGAGATGGATATGAAAAAGGAAGGAAGGAAGGAATTTTATAATTACTAAATCACATAATGGCAAGAACTAAAAGGAAAATAAAATATATTAAATATATAAAAAACAAAAACAGAAATATTTTGAATGGAATCATCAGGGAAGAACTCTGAAAAAAATGACATTTGAGAAGAGAGTCTCATAAAGTAAGAGAGTAAGCAAGTGCAATGGTTTTAAAAAGATATTGTAGCAAATGACAGCTCTTCGATGCTTCCCAGTATTTGCAATTCCTGTCAATGTAGTAAAACGCCAACCTTGAGTTCAACCAATAGTTCATCTCCATTTCTACTCTGAGCTACCGAGAAGTAGTGGAGAATATCAAATGACTGAGTAGATAAATCTTCCACTACCAATTCGGTCTTCTATTCAGTAGAGTCCTGGATGGTCCCCATCAAGCATTCTGATTTCTATAGTCAGAATTCTTCCCCAATCTCCACCAGAACTACGTCAGATCTTCTCCATGCTTGGCAAACTCTGTGCCCCCATCTTTTTCTCTCTCTTCCCTCTCCTTTTTGTAGAAAAAAATAAGTAGAATTTATTATTAGGTACTCTTGCAAATTCCTGCCATAAGTAGCAAGATTCTTGCATATGCAATTTAACTCTCCTTCTTCTCTCTTATTTCTAATGGAATATGTATGGGGTCACCAATGTCACCTCAATCCTCAAACTTATGCTTTATCAGGAGCTTTGCTCTTTCTTGTGTCTTCAATCTTTTCCTCTCCACTAGATTTTTGCAATACACACATGCATGTTTGATTTGATGAATCTTAAACACTTCCTTGACTCCCATTTTGCATCATTCATTTAAATTAATTTATTTAATAAATTCATTTATTTAATATGTGATGACATTGTGCTAGGCTCTGGAGTTACACTGATAAGTAAAATATAAAATAAATAAGGACATGGTATACACTAATAAAGTAGTAACACTAATGGATATCCAATTTAAGCTGTGATAAATGTTTTAAAGAAAAAACAAAACAAAACAAAAAAAAACAAAAAACAAAAAAACAGTGCTATAAAAAGAAGCTCTCTCCTTTAGAACCTGACATAGTCTAGAAATTCAGGGAAGGTTCCCTAAAGGAAAAATATGCTCCAGAACAATGGATTTTGGAGGGATAGGCTTTTTCAGGCTCAGAGAGAAGCACGTATAAGTCCAAATGTAAGAAAATTCTACAGTGTAGGTGGGATGGAGAAGGCAAAGGAAACTATATAATTTATTATCTAATCTTGGACATTTAGAGAGTAAAATGGGGTAATAAAGACATTTAAAAATATATAGTTATTTAAACTATTAAAGAGTAAATTTGCAGTGCTTGAGTGGCTCAGTTGGTTAAGTGTCCTACTCTTGATTTGTGTTGAGTTCAAGATCTCAGGGCCTTATTTCAGATTCTTGCTCTCCGTCTCCTATGTCCCTGCCCCTGTTTGTGCTTATTCTCTCTCTCTCTCTCTCTCTCTCTCTCTCAAAAAAAAGGACAAATTGACCTTATTGTATTCATTGGCTTGTAAGTTCTTTCTAAATAATATAAAAATAACAATGTTGTGAACATTAATACAAAAAATTTCATTAATGGTGTATGTTGTTAATTTTTAATTAACAGAGATTGCTTTTTAACACTTGATTAAACCTGAAAGGTAATCAGCAATAGCCCATCTCTCTTTGCCCAACACGTTCCAGGTGAGACATAACACTTTTCTTCAAAGACAGAATGCAAGATGCCTGCTCATAAACATCCTTGGACACAAGCAGCTGAGAATATCCCACCCATTCTGGTCTAAAGTGGTAATGGTAGAGGTATTTAAAGCCGCCCCCTTTCCTGACCTCTTGCTGCACCATTTATATCCAATCTAGCCCTCCAAATGCATGGAGCTATTAAACCACCAATCAGTGAGAAACCTGAGAAATTATAGATTACATATGGAAGGAATATGTGTGGGAAGCAATCGCCGAGCAATCCTTTTGAGTATAAAGAAGGTCATTTAAATGTTGTTGCTGTAGTGGATATTTTATGTATGCTATAAATGTATACCTCTTTATTTCATTGTTCATTAATCTTTTTTTATTTTAGAGTAATTCCCTTTGGCATCAAGGAGTTAAAATAAAAGTTCATAATAATGAACAATTAAGTACTGAACTTCTGTTACTCACAGGGTCTAGGATGATTGTGTAACAATTTCCAATAGTGTCTGTGTCTATAAGATACAAAGATTTGCAAATACCTTATTTATTTTAGTATTATAAGGTTGGTTAATTGTTGCAAACAGCATATCCTACTACAAAGAAACAGGTTTTTGACGTACCATTTGAATAGTAAGAACTTCTATTTTAAAATAAATAAGCCAGAGGGAATAATTATGGCTTTTATATAACTTAGAGCTAATGCCACTTTAAATAAACAAATAAAAACAAGAGCAGAGGCAAAAATAAGATTCTAAATCTAAAAACAAACAACAAACAAAACATTAAGCAATTTCTAGGGGGATATAATTGTCCATTGGCCAAAAAGACCCAAAGAAAGGAAAAGTATAATCTGGTATTGGATATGCCCTCAGAGCTCATTAGCACGGAGAATGAAATTTCCAAAGGCTGGGTAAAACTTCCCAGTAGGGTGTATTGATGTAACTTTGAGAGTTTGAATTCATATGGTAAGACTGGTTGGTCTGTTTCATTCCATATCAAAGCTCTTTGATTCTTTTTATACTCTTGGTTGTATTATGCTAACCTATCCTGAGATTTATAGTTCATCATTCCTTTGGTGGATATTATTGAAATGGGTCCAATTTATAATAAAAATCTTATAACTGAAGTTAAACAAAGAAAAAGAAGTAAAAAAAAAATTCTTGATCTCTCATATATATAAACCCACCAGATGGGTGAGATGTCTTTAAACCAAAATCTGACATGTTAGTGTTTCTGACTAATGTTTCTTAAATCTGAAAAATAAATTCATGACCGCACTTTAAAACCATCTTTGCAGTGTTCACAGAGGTTGTCTCCATTACAATATTATTTCTGAATTTTTCACTTACTGCCATGGGCTGTTCACATTTTCTACATTCATTTATTACTTCCAGACAGCTTACTTCAGTAAATTGAAGTGATTGTATATATATATATATATATATATATATATATATATATAATTGATCTACTCATGATGTCTACTCTTCATGTTACCCAAAATTTTCTGAAAAGCTAAGAAAGTAAAAGAAAGATATAGAATTTTTCTTTAAGAAAGACAGTGAAAAAAAAAAAAAGAAAGAAGACAGTGAAGATACATACTGGTTTTTATATGCTGGCTAGTCAATGTTTTCATGCCTCAGTGTTAAGATGTCAAAGCCATTTACCAGAGTTATCTCAGAATTCTCCTAGATTCTGGCCAAATTGACCTTTAAAATTCTTTCCTTTGCTGAGTTATTCTCTGATCATAGGCAGAGCCACTATTCAGTCAAGTGATGTATTTTGGAATATGTATAAGATATTCAAGGTTCTGAGTATGGACTGAAGAACACCATGTCTTCACTGGCACATCAACTTTTCCTCTCAAAAGCACAATCTAGGGATCCCTGGGTGGCTCAGTGGTTTAGCGCCTGCCTTTGGCCCAGGGCGCGATCCTGAAGACCCGGGATCGAATCCCACGTCGGGCTCCCGGTGCATGGAGCCTGCTTCTCCCTCCTCCTGTGTCTCTGCCTCTTTCTCTCTATGTCTATCATGAATAAATAAATAAATCTTTAAAAAAAAAAAAAAGCACAATCTATCCTCGCTCTTTTCTTATCTCTATTATAATTCATGGTTATCAGTTCCATAACACTATTTATTGCAAATGTAAATACTCTTGTTATTTTGTTTGTTTGTTTGTTTTCAGCCTGTCTGGAAAAAGCACATATTTTAGTGGATCCGGTGACCCTTTTTCTCCAGACTTACACTTGAATAGCCATTACTACTTAAACCAGGCCAGAGTGATTCCACTATCAATTCATTATCCCCCTACCTGTGCTGAGACTTCCAGAGGGCTCATTCCTGGGTCTCCCACCTCTGTCATCCTCAACGTCTCAGCAGGCATCCCATTCCTGGCTATCAAGCTGCTGCCCATAAATAGATTGTCCTTAAATTTTTATCTACTGCTCAGACTTATCCTCCTAACCCTGAACTGGCATATTGAACTGCCTACGTGTCCTAAGACAACATCTATGAAACTGAACCTATGGTTATCTCTTTTAAGCAATAAAGTGCTTCATTTTTTTTCCTATTTCAGACAAAGGCAGACCACCTACCCAGTTACGATAACCATAAATTTGAGAATCATCCTTAACATCTTTTTTCATCAACAAATCCAGTAATAAGAATATATCTACATCTGTGTCTTCATCTATCATCTTCACTTCCCTACATCACTATTCCCACTCTAGTTTAAGCCACCACCATCTCTCAGATGGACTGCTGCAAACAGTCTCTTAATCAGTCCAGTCCCTACTTTGGCACCCTTTAAACTAGTCTTCTCACTTCATACAGATAGACTATTAGATTTCAAATACAAATCTGGGGCACCTGGCTGGCTCCGTTGGTAGGGCATGCAACTCTTGATCTCAGGATTGTGAGGTTGGAGCCCCACGTTGGGTGCAGAGATTACCCAAATGCAAATCCGATCGTTAGTAATCTGTTTAAAGATTTCAATGACTTCCTATTGTTCTTAGGAGAAGGATCAAAATCCCTAACTTGATCTTTAATGGGCT
Organism: Canis aureus; assembly: GCF_053574225.1. Lineage (NCBI taxonomy): Eukaryota > Metazoa > Chordata > Mammalia > Carnivora > Canidae > Canis > Canis aureus. The sequence continues at coordinate 11,977,893 of NC_135646.1, read as the reverse complement.
GTGTGGTCTGAGCTTTATTTATTTTCCAGCATCATCTCAAATTTCTCTCTGCTTTCTTCTTATTGGCCAATAATCTACCCTCTCTCTGCCAAGAACACCTTGGTTTGACCCTTTATATCTTGTTTCCTCTCACGTGTGTTCCCTTTCTTCCTCTATTTATTTGAATAATTACAACTTGCCCCTCCATATTTTAGCGCAAGTATCAGTTCCTTGAGATTCTTCTCTGACCACCCTGACTGGATCCAATTCCTCATTATAATTTTTCGTAGCACCAGATGACTCTTTTTATCACAATTAATACTTTTGCAAATTGACTTTTGTGTATCTCACCACCAGCCTCTGAGCTCCAGAGTAGCCGAAGATATGTCTGTTTTATACAGCATTGATTTTTATTCCCAGTCTCATGTTAGAGTTTAGTTAACACATCTACAAGATGAGTGTGTCTGTGTGTGTGTCTATGTGTGTGTGTGTCTATGTGTGTGTGTCTATGTGTGTGTGTGTGTAGATGGAGAAGAAATCAAAGCTAACGGCAAAGATGGAATAAGAATTAACCTTTATGATTTAAAATCTTAATAAATTATTTTCCCTTTTTCCTTATCACCATCATCATCATCATCATCACCTACTAATATTCACCGAATGCTTGCAATGTGCCAGGCATTAACCTAAGGACTTTACATGCATTAATCAATGCATTATCTCATTTGTCTAATTTTTTTCTTAGTAGAAACTGAATCCCATCAAAGAGAAGACAGCAGGGTGGAGTTGTAAATTCAGATCCAAAATTGTCTGATTCCTGAGCCCGAGGCCATATTCTCTCCCGATTCCACAGGCCTAATATAACTTACCTTCTCTTGGGAACTGTCTCTAGCTTTACCCATGAAAATCAGTGCATGTTTAATCATCTTTCTGATGCCATGAGCTAGTACTTTTGTTTAGCACTTCTTATTTCTCTTTTATTGAGGTGAATTATTTATGACTCACTTTCCTCTTTTTTAAATTTAAATTCAATTAAGCAACATACAGTACATCATTGGTTTCAGATGTAGTGTTCAACAATTGATCAGTTGTATATAACACACAGTGCTCATCACATCATGTGCCCTCCTTAATGCCCATCACTCAATTATCCTGTCCCCCCACCCACCTCCCCTCCAGCAATCCTCAGTTTGTTTCCTGAGCTAAAAGACCTCATGGTTTGTCTCCCTCTCTGATTTCTTCCCAGTTTTCCCTTCCTTCCCCCATGATCTTCTGTGCTATTTCTTATATTCTATATGTGAGTGAAACTGTATGATAATTGTCTTTCTCCAATTGACTTATTTCACTCAGCATAATACCCTCCAATTCTGTCCATGTCAATGTAAATGGTAAGTATTCATTCTTTCTGATGGCTGAGTAAAATTTCATTGTATATAGACCACATCTTCTTTATCCATTCATCTGTCAATGGACATCTTGGCTCCTTCCACAGTTTGGCTCTTGTGGACATTGCTGCTATGAACATTGACTTACCTTCCTCTTTAAAGTAGTTACCAAGTCTCGTTCCTCTCTGTATCACTATGCAGTGCCTTAATAGTGACTTAAACACTATTAGTGACTAGTGAATAGTGACTTAAACATGACAGATGGTCAAAAATATTAAACTATTATATAACCATGTTGATCAAACTGAGGTTGAGTATGGAAAATTGTGATTATGATATTATATTATTATGACCCCATATTCCTGGGGTCAATTACCAGAAAATTGCTGTTGAATCAGATTGAAATAAAGCGATAAAGCACAAAGCATCATGTTTTTGTAAAGGTCCTCATGTGATCCTAAGCATATCAAATTTGGAGGCCTCACTGCAATTTGACAGGACCCTACCATCCTGAGAGTTGAGACTGTACCATCAGCTCCATTACATGGGGCTACCATGGGGCCATGCGGCTGTGATCCTGGGTCATGAATCACTATGTTTCCATGAAATTCAATAGATTCTAGAGACTAAGGCAGAAACTACTTCCAAGCCTGGGCTATTTGTTTCCCAGTGGCTAAGTTACTCTCTGTTCTATTTGTGAATTAGGAAGTTTATACTTCGAATCAGAGATAGAACTAAACATAATATAAAGATTTCGTTAATATATTCTATTTCCCAAATTTGAAATTATTCTAGAGATACTATGTAGTGGTGCATTCTCTTTAAACAATGTTCTTTTAAAATCCAAAGGTTAGCTTACACTAATTAGCCTTGTAATTCTAACTTTAAGTAATGCTCCATAGCATCTGATCCAGCTGTCAGTGTCCCTTTACCAGAGTCTATCACTCTTAGTGAAATCAGTTCATAAGGACTGTGTCCCAATACAACATGAAAATACAAAATTTCATTCTCTTAAAGTTCTTAGAAGTGATACTTTATGCATAGTATTAACTTTTCTAATTGCTAACTTTCTAACTGTTGCTATAAAAAGAATGGCCACAAACTTAGTGACTTACAATAGCATATATTTATTTTCTTATGGTATGGAGGTAAGAAATCCTAAAACAAGTCTCATGGAGTTAAAATCTTGGTGTCAGCAGGGCTGTGTTCCTTCTGGAGGCTCCAAGGAAGAATTTGTTCCTTGCCTTTTCTATCTTCCAGAGGCTCCTGTATTCCTTGGCTCGTGATCCCCTTCCACCAATGGCATTACTATGACTCTGCTTCTATCACCATGTCTCCTTCTCTCTAATTTATACCCTCCTGCCTGTAAACCTTTCTGCCTGTAATTTACAAGGACCCTTGTGATTTCATTGGGTCCATCTAGATAATCCAGGATCATCTCCTTATCCCCAAAATCCTTAATCATATCTTCAAAGTCCCTTTTACCTTTTAAAGTAAAATTTTCACAGATTCTGGGGGTTAGGGTATGGACATCTTTGTCCTATCTCAAATCATATCTCAATTGTAGACTCACTGATGCCTGAAACCTCAAATAAAACACAAGAAAATGTAGTTGTCAATTTATTACATTCAATAATGTTTTTTTCAAAAATGCATAGATGAAATAGATGTGAATGATGCTATGATATTTTGATTTATAATAAAAATATATATTTGGTCTTTATCCCTGTTTCTGGCATAAAACGTCTAAATACCTTGAAATGTTCTAAGTGATAAGAGCTATAAAAATATCTTGATATTCATAAAGGATCCCTTGCAACCACACCTGAGTGTATAATGAGATGACTTTGGTAAAGCACCTAAGGATAGTGGCTGGTTGCCAGTCATGTGATTGGAGCGTTGGAACTTTTAAGTCCCACTTCCTTGACCTAAGGAGATGGAAAGGTAAGGGGATGACTGGAAGTTGAATCAGTCACCAATGGCCGATGATTCTATCAATATTGCCTAGGTAATAAAGTCTCCATAGAAACCCAAAGGATAAGGATTGGAATGCTTCAGGGTTGATGAACATGGAGAGATTGGGGGACAGTGGAGAGATTGGGGAACAATGGTGCTCTCAGCATGGAAGTTTAGCACCTTTCCCATATACCTCGTCATGTGCATCTCTTTCATCTGAACATTCCTAAGTTATATCCTTTTTTCCCTTTTTTCTCTAAACTTTTCTTCCATTCTTTCTTTCTTTTTTTTTTATCCATCACCCACTTACCTCATCACCCATATCCCTCTCCCCTCCAGCGATCCTCAGTTTGTTTCCTATGATTAAGAGTCTCTTATGATTTGTCTTATATCATTTAATAATGAACCAGTAACCTGGTAAGTAAAATGTTTGTCTGACTTGTGGGAGCCATTCTAACAAATTCATGGAACCTAAGGACGAGGATCACTGGAACCTCTGATTGATAGTGGCCAGTCAGAAGCACAGAGTTGCAAGAGACTTGCAACTGGTGCCTGAAGGGGCAGTGAGGGAGGCAGTCTTATACCAATGAGTCCTCTAATTGCAGTATTGGATGATATGTCTAAGTAGATGGTGTCAGAATTGAGTTGAATATAGGACATCAAGGTGTCCAAGTCATGCTTGATGGCATAGAAAAAACCTCCATACATTGGAACTGAGTGCAGGTATTAGGTAGACAGATAGACACACCCGTACAAGTGCGCACACACACACACACACACACACACACAAACACACAGGGTTTACAAGTTGGCCAGATCGACTTAAACTAGTAAATCGCATAGGGTGTTAAGGGGCTAGAAAAGTCTTGATCAAGATGACTGAAAACTTCAGTTGAAACTAAAGAAGTCTCATGAGAGCTTCTCTCTGTGCAACGTACTTCTCCCTACCTAGGCGAGGGCTCCTAACTCCATACATGTTCACTCTAATTTCATTAATATTAACAAAATTACCTTTTATATACATTTGCTTTTTATTATTTAAAGCACAGTTTCTTTAAGAATAGGTGTGGAGGACAGAAATGTATCTCCTAATTTGTCAGGTAACTAAAGATCATTGAAAAGAAATCAAGAGTCACTGAGAAAAAAAAACACTTTAAAAAAATTTTTGTATCCTCAATTGGCTGTGACTAGAATTTTATACTTGTAGTATTTTCCCTGTTTGTTTTGTTTGTTTGCTTTTTCATCAAGGGTGGATAGGAAAGGCCCAGATGTCATCAGGCTTGCAATTTCTATAAACATTCCTCCTTTTCTCCCCTTTAACTTCAATTTTCTTTTCCTTATTTTATAGAAGAAAATAATATTTTGAGAAACAGTAAAGCAGAGTTATCCTCTAATTTTTGTATAAATCTTAGGGACATAAGTTCTTAAAGAAGGCAATTAATGTCCTGAATTTCACTCAACAACATACAACAAAGCTCACTGAAGTTGACTTGATTTAACTAAAACAAGAAACTGTTTATTGCTTGATTACTTATCCATTTTATATTATAAGAGACAGAGCTTGAGGTTTTTGTTTTTTTGTTTTTCTTTTTCTAGACCAAAGCATGTTGTGGAAATTTACAGAAGAGCCTCTGAAAAGCAGAGTATCCATCATTCTGACAAGTTCTAAACCCACAGCCTGTTTTCTGGTGAACATGTAAAGATCAGCCTTCCTGTGAGAGTTAACATTTCTATAATGTTTCTTGCTAGAAGAGTATGCTTATTAAATTGATAACAGAGAGTAACAACATTTTAAACCAGTCAATTTTCTACCTGCCTCATCAGAGTAGCCATTGTCCCTCGGCTTCCACCTCCTCAGACACCCCCACCACCTTACATTTATTAATTTTGGCCCAGGATTGATGTTAACTGGTATGTAGTACTTTCCATTCTCACAATGACTGAAAATGCAAAGCAAATCCCATCTTTCACAAATTGGTGATTGCAGAAGCTTTTTTTGGAAAGCTCCAAAATATGCAGTTTATTCTGCATTTGGAATTTCCTGTGGTTAAATATATATTAATTAATAATTATTAATATATAAATAATATATATTTATATATAAATATATATTTATAATGAATTGTATCTGAATCATTGTTTCTGTATGGTAATTTTTATCAAGCAAAATTCATTGGCAAAAAATCTAAGGTGGGTCCATGTGTAGCACTCCACTTTTGCTGATCTGTTCCAAACTGCTTCTCTTTCAAATCATTGATTTCCTTTGTCTTTTAAAACATTACTGTATTTTCAAAGAACCAACACAGCTTTTCCTTCCCTAATCAAGACATCTAGTACCTATTTTATTTACCCACAACTCTAGGATTTATGAATATATGCTAGGAAGTCATTGCATTTAACTGAACTTTGAACTCCCACTTAAAATATGCTCATCTTTGGGAAATGTGATTTTTTTCTGGGAATTCTATTAAAGAAACATTACTTGAAATTCTTCTACGCACATGAAAAAGTACTTCATCATTTTCATATTCATATATAAAAATTTTTAAACATCAGAACAACAAAATGAAGAGTTCTCGGTGTTAATGACCAATCCCTTTGCCCCCTTGTCACCTGCAAGAGCGCAGGCTATGGCCCAGGCCAGCCATGACCACTTTGCAGTTGAGTTCAGCAGGAGCATACTGGAAAATTAGTTTTCACAAAGATATTCATCCCTATTAAGAATGTCCCATCCATGACAATAGACTTTGGAAATCTTTGTTACAAAATATACCACATATTGGCTTCCTCTGAAAGTACATAACAGCTCAGATATTCATCTTCCCAAGAAGAGAAAAACATGTTACATAGTGCTGGCAGGATAAGTTTTCATTTGTTTGTTTGCTTTTTTTTAGCAAATTATGATTGCATGTAACAGACATAAGCAAGATGTTACGCTTTTCCTAGGAAACTAATCCACCATCCCAAGTTATTACAATCTGCTACATTTTAAGACTTATTTTTGAATTGTAAGGTGTAACGTGAATATTCATTTGTCATAAAGTATTTTCAGTAGTTGAATCTTGATATGATATTTTGCAAGGTAACTCAAGCCTAATAATGTTTCTATTTTTTTTTTTTTTGATGATTTGATTGCTTCTTGTGTTTTGTGCAACTACAGCTAGGACTTTGGGGTATCTACCCCTAACTTACATTACATTAACTTACATTTAAGCACTGGAGTAAAGATGATGCCAAAATTTGTCAATGACATATGTGGTACACAGGATTGTTGTTATGCATTCTATTTTTTAAAAAAATATTTTATTTATTTATTCATGAGAGACACAGAGAGAGAGAGAGAGAGAGAGGCAGAGACACAGGCAGAGGGAGAAGCAGGCTCCATGCAGGGAGCCCAATATGGGACTCGATTTGGGGTCTCTAGGATCAGGCCCTGGGCTGAAGGTGGTGCTAAACCCCTGAGCCACCTGGGCTGCCCCAGCATTCTAGTTTTTTTTTTTTCTTATCGCTCAAAAGAAGCATAATCCAAGAACAATCACCATGTGCATGTGATATATGTGCATGTGATATATATATATATATGAGACACAGAAATACATATTTGTTTATTTGTATTTAACCTAGTTGAATAATAGTGTAAACACCAGCATTCACTAGAATACCAACTAGTAGCTTCCAGAATCTGATGTGAATGTTTGTCAAACATTAACCAGGAGTATTTTTTTGACTTGTACACCAAAACCTGATATTGTTTACACATTTTTTTTTATTAAATATAGGTTAGTAAGGTGTTTCACTCTTATTACTAACAGAGAGAAGTTCGCTATCTGATTTTCCAGAGCATCTTGGGAAAAAATATCAGTAACAATAAATTCATCAACTGATTTGTTCAAAATCCAACCATGAGTTAAAAACAACAGCAAACGTCAAACTTTTGAACTTTCAGTCCTATCAAATATAAACACAATTATTGTCTGAATAGAGCTAATAAAGACAAAACTACAATCTGTCCATTTTGGGTGGTGAAAAAAAAACACATCAAAAGTTAATGAATTCACCATTTTTAGAGGTTAGATTCAAAGGCTAATCATGATAATCCCTTGAAATTTGCCACTAAAATGAACTGCTGCCTCTTAGGCTGCAAAGTATAAAGCTTGCTTTTTTTTTTTTTTTTTTTACCTATTAGAGACATTTCCAGAAGGAATTAAAGCATCTGACTTTACATTTTAAAATCTAGATCTTTTTCTGTCAGGGATGCAAAATAGAAATTCCAAGGCTATTACAATAGAGGATAGAGGCTAGAACTCAGTTTGAGCTCCACTCCATGAGAATGAAGTGCTCAGGGGTGTTTAGGGGCTTCGGTGGAAGTGGAGGTGGAGGTGGAAAGAGTGGAAATCATGCGTGATTGTTAGTTGACCTTACCTAGAGGAAAAGTAGACTTTATCTTCATGACCCGAGGTAACTTTATAACTTGGAGCAAGAGGGTCCACTGAAATCAGGCTACTACTCAGAATCGCCACTACCTTACTGATTTCAACAGGTTGGTTCCCAGATCTTTGAAAAAGACAGTCCAGAGTTGTATATCTGGCAAGAGGGTTTTAAAAAGATTCCCATCTCAAGGGGGCAGAAAAAGAATTTTCAGTGGCAAGTTTTCTAAAGGAGACACTAGAGAAAGGGAAGTTAGGGATCTAGAGGAAGGAAGAAATTTGGCCACACTGAGGGAAATATTCAGGATATCTTGGTCATATCCCACCTTCAAAAAACTAAAACAAAATAGCATTATGTTCACATTTTCTTAGAAACTCTCTTACAAAGAGAGTATCAAGCAACTGGAAAAAGATGTTTAGCCACTCTGTTTTTTGTTGCATTGCCTAGAATTCTCTAACCAAACCTGTGTTTTCCAAGGGCCAAGGCCTTGGGTCCAGGGGAGGGGTAAACATAAAGAGGGTGGGTTAGCATGAACTTGAGCTGGACATGGATGATGTTGGGTCAAGCCTTAAAAGAAAGGATGGGTTGCGTGAGGGCTCAGTGGAGGTTGCAGCTCCTGGAGGATGAGGTTCATTTTCAGGCAATTACTCTGAAGTACGGAGTTCACTGAGCTGCAGCTGGGGTAATTGTGTTAAAGGTTAAACTGAACAGGAATCAAAAGGCGGAAATCTAAACCAGAGCAAATAAAGTATGAGAGGAAAATGGCTAATAGTAAGCCCTTTACTGTTTTCTAAAAACCACTGATCTCTACCTATATTGATGCATTTCTTTAAACATTTCCAATTTTAAAATCACCTATTACTCCAATAGGTAGCAACTTCTCTGGGCTTTTCCCCTAAAAGTAAAACAAAGGATTGAACTGTCTAGTCATCTCAAAGAATGATTTGGGGATCGTCGACTTTTACATCACCTGGGTTGCTGGTTAAAAAATGACTAGTCCTACAGAGACTGTGCTGAAGCAGATGCAGAGCAGTGGGGGATGAGAAGCAGGGCAGTGAAAGGGAGCCCAGGGGAATGAGGAAAGAACCATTAAAAAGAAAAAAAAAAAAGAAAAAGAAAAAAAGTAAATACTAGAGTAGATTGCGGAAAAAGTAAATTTTTACCAAGCTAAAGCTTGAGAACTGCCAAATGTATAAGCAATGTGCATGCTGTCACAGGTTTAGTCTAAAATAGGTGGGAAAAAACCTGATGCAAATAAAACTCTTTATCATTTTGAAGTATTTTAAAAACACTGATGATTAATGTTTTCCACTAAAATTTGTACTGGCCCGGTTTTTTCAGTGAAGTAGTAACTGGTTTGTAAGAATTCAAGAACTAGAAGTTAAAAAAAAAACATAAGATATGAGAATGGCAAAAACCATTAAATATCCTTCTGCCCAATCAACTTAATTAGCTCTGAATTTCTAAAAGACCTGAGAAAAAAAGTAGCTTTCCATCTCGTGTGTCCTAATAAAGTAATTCTCCTAAAATATTATCTTTTTAATAACAGCAACCTGGGAACGTCTGCACTGTCATGAACATCTTAAGATGACTTACTTTGGGGACAGTCTTCTCTCCTAGAAGCTTGCTATAATCTTATAAATAAAATAATAGTATTTGTAATAAGGGAGGGATAGTGAAGAGGAAAATGCATGGAGCATTATGAGCCTGAGGCAGATTTAAATGGAATACCACAACTGAAATATTTGCTTGCCAGGAGGTTACACACAGGAATTAGAAGGTCAGAGAGAAAGAGAGGAAAGAAAAATGTGAAGGAATGAAGGCAAATTATTTCAATTTCCCCCATTACCAGCTCTTTGTCTAATGAGGTCTGGTTTACAAAAGATTTACCAAGAAATATGTTCATATTCAAAATGACTCTCTGCATATATAAGAATTGTAGTTGCTCTATTGAGAATAAAAAAGTATTTATTTAGTAAAAAAAAAGAACCACTATAATAATAGAGCATAATAGACAAACAGCAGTTGAAATAATTCGATAAATGATATGATTCTCTTCAAATTTAATCAAATCTCAAAAAAATTAATCAAATCTGTTTGTCTGACAATATACACTTGTAAATTTTGTAGTTAAAATGCTTTCATGTGCCACTTATTAGAATCTTTACACACTATAGTTATTCCCTTTGTGTGTGTGTGTGTGTTTTCCTTGTAAAACGTGTGTTAGTGAGGTCACATTTGATTCCAAGTGATGGAAGCACAACTTGAGTGGCTTGAGAAGCTTGAGAGGCAAGGGAAAAAGAAACCCCTACCAAGGGTGGCCACTTGGAGGGAAAAGTAGTTCCCCTGATGATACCAAGTTTGAATATTTTTAATGTACAATCTTAACTTTCACAACAATCCTGTGAGGCAGAAATAAAAGGAAGCTTTATATATGAGAAAACTGAGTAACTAGTAGCTTATCAATCTGGTTAATGTTGGAGGTTGAGCCTTCTGACAGCAGAAGGTATTTCCCTAACTGCTTACTGTTCTGTCTCCCACAGTTCCAGCCCCACCAACCCCAATTCCTTGGATTCTGGAAGGCTTTATGAACATACCCGGAGAGATCATCTCTAAATGTGTCATCAGCTAGTGCTTTATCCAGATTACATTCACAACTAATAGTGGAATTCATGTCAGCTCTTTACAGAAGTGAGAAGACATTTGCCTGATTCTGGATTTTCCGCCCTTGTCCTGACAGGAGGTAACCACAAAATGAAGCACAATTCAGTCTTTTCCCCCAGCATATAGTGCAAAAAAGTCACACATCTAGGCATTGATTTAGCTTTCAACTGGCATCTTCTAAACTAGATGTGAAAAAAGGGTTTAAATTCTTTGGGATGGCTGGCAAGACCCTAACTTCTTGCTTATTGATTTTTATGTTATTGCTTCTGGTTATGAATTGTGGATTTAAAAAAAAAAAAAACTTTTATGGTGGCTAATAAAAGGGAAAGCCAGGAGAAAAATCCAGCCCCTATTCCACACCCCTCCCATTAGTTTCTTTTTTAAAAAATATAAATCTATAAAGAGAATTTTAAAAAATAGTATATATAAATCCAATTTGTGTCACAAAAAGGCATAAAGAAATTCCAAGATATAAGGACTCTGTATGATACAGCAAAAGGGAGAGACTCCATTTCTCCTGGAGACAGAGGGAAGGAAGAGAGGGCATTAACCTTTTCTTGGCTGAAAGGTATACTTGATGATCAATAATGAACTACATTCATTAGTCACTGAAAAAGGAAGGAGTAGTATTTTTTCTTTCATATATCCAGCCCATAATAAAGCATCAGGGCAGCCCCGGTGGCGCAGCGCTTTGGTGCCGCCTGCAGCCTGGGGTGTGATCCTGGAAACCCAGGATCGAGTCCCACATCGGGCTTCCTGCACGCAGCCTGCTTCTCCCTCCACCTGTGTCTCTGCCTCTCTCTTCGCTCTCTCTGAATGAATAAATAAATCTTAAAAAAAAAAAAAAAGCATCAGATTGCACAATTTGTTTTATTACATCACTGCAGGCAGCTGGAATATGAGGTGTTGAATTGGTGCTCCTTTGCAAGAATTACAGCTCATGTGTTGCTTTTATTATGGTTCATTGGTGTTCTAGGTCAATCTGAATATACAGCTTTAGCATTTTCAAATTCCAATTTGACAAATAGTGTCCTGAAAAGTTTGAGGATAGGGAGAAATCAAATTCTTTATATGAACACATTAAAAAATGGGCAGGTTTTATGCTTCATAGGAAATGCTAACTCCTAAAAATATTGTCTACTTAATAAATAACATTGAATAACACTGCCATTTAATTCAAAAACTTTAGGGTAATAGAGTCCTGAAGGACAAACACCATTGCCCCAGGACTTGATTTATGATTGGAAGGGGAGGTCTTCTAGCCTCCCTTCTATCAGTACATTAAAATTCTCAGAGACGCCATTTCTGATCTCATGGATAGCAGGGATCCAGTGGAAAGCAATCAAAAAAATAAAAGATTGGGAAGCACCATGAATGCAATGGATAATGGAATTACCAGCTGTATGATCTAGAAATTGAGATACTATTAGTGATCACTTGATATAAAAAATATGGGTGCACTAACATTTCCAAAATGAGCATTGTCATATTCCTTTGGGGAATTTTTTTTTTTTTTGGTAGCAAATGGTTTATGCAGAGGAGAGGATACGTTAATTTAAACAGTTTTGTGCATTTTTTTAGTGTAGAATATAAATCAGAACTCCATAATCACATGTAGGCCTGTATGGCGAATGCTGGAAGGCTTTCATTGGGCTTCCCTGGTGTGAATGCTGATGTGCCCAGCACCATGCAAGGTCCTTTGCATATGTTAATCGTAATACATTTATCCTGGAGAAAAATATTATTCTCAAAGTTTAAAATATGCAACTGTATTTCAGGAATATTATTAACTTCTCTAATGCCAAACTGGGATTCAAACCAATGTGTTGGATTCTGATGCTCTTCTATCATACTGTCCCTGCTCAATTTATCAGACTTGAAAAGAAAGACAAATTAATCTCTGGCATTCTTCTATTTTTTAAAAAAAACATTCTTCTGCAATTTCCACTTCTCTCCCTCATATAAGAAGACCTGTGTGTATAATTCTTTCCATTACACTTCTGTTCCCATCCTATGCCTACAACACACACATGCATGCACATGTGAACACACACATACATACACACGCGTGCTCACACACTTTGGACCCTGACCTGTGTGTATAACCTTGCCTTCCCTAGCTTACATTTTCTTTTCAAGCTAGTAGTACTTTGATAAATTCCCTCAGATTCCTCTTCCCTCCTAGATGACAAGGCTAATACAAATTCCTGGCCTTAACCAAATTTCCTTACAATCCCTCCCTTCTCATTGCCAATAACCTCTACAGTATACCTGCAAATTAATTTATCCAGGGAATAGCCAATTACTCCTCTAGAATGCAGCTAAATAACTTTACAAATATAACCTATACATCTTTTCCTTTATGCTTTTTGCTCTGAATTCTCACCCTTTGAATAGTTATTATCTATCAAGTTCTACAGTAAATGCAGACACATCTTAATGACGACACAGTATGAGAAGTACCAAATTGTAGAATATTGGGGAAATGGGTTATTATTTTTTTTTAAATAAGAGGGTGACTAGTATTAGTTATGGAAAACTAAGAGCCATAAAGGGTCTATTAGTTAGTTTCTATTTCCACAGAACAAATTATCTCAATACTTGCAGCTTGAAACAATAGACATTTATTATCTGACACAGTCTTTGAGAGTCAGGGAAGCAAGAGCATCTTAGCTGGATGGTTTTGCCTCAGGGTCCTCATGAGGTTTTAGTCAAGAAGTTGGCTGTGGCTGCATTTCTCTGAAGGCTTGACTGGGGCTGGAGGATCCATGTCCAACATGGCTGTTGACAAGAGATCTCAGTTACTTAACACGTGAGCCTCTCCATAAGTGCTCTATGACATAACAATCAGCTTACCCCAGGATGAGCGACTGAAGAAAGAGAAAGTGGGAGTAACAGTGTAATGAAGACAGACAATGGATTGTCTTTTATAAGCTAATCTCAGAAGGGCTATATCATGGTGTTTGCCAACTCTGTTCCATTGTGGAAGAAAACTGTAGAACATTACCAATAAGAGGAGATGGGGATTATTGGGGGCCATTCTGAAGGCTGACCACATCCCAGGGGAAGACTGGAGTGAGAGAGACCAAGCTACTGAATTCTCTTAGGCATAAGATGATAACTAGGAGATGTTTCTGAAATAAAAGAACAATTTGAATGCCAAAGGATGAGAAAGAGGAGTAAACAAGAATCTCAAAATGTATAACCTTAGACCCCAACACTGATATCATTACAGAGTATAAGCAGGTGATGGAACTGTGTCCAATTCATATATGCTGTTTCAGAGGCATGGAGATGTGTCTCCAGATGGAAAAGTGCAGAAAGAATGCCTTCTTCTTAGCCTCAGGATCTTCTGGAATTCTGCTCATCTTACAAAACTTACCTCTAATATTTTCTGCACGAACATTTTCTTATTTCCAACACTAGAAGCTATATCCCGTCCTTAGGATCTCTGTGCATTAAGTTCCTTCCTCAGAGTTTATTTTACTCTGTTTAGTATTAAACTATGCATGCCCACTCTTACTTGGTTATAATCTGCTTAATTTAATTGTGCAAGAAATTTTTTGAGGGCAATGAACATGTCTTCATCCAGCACTAAAACTCTCTAGTTTAGCACTTAGCACCTAAATCTTCCAATGAATACTTGTTGAATATCATTGAAAATGTCATTTCAATGAAATCCTTAATGAGACAATTTCAAGAAACATAGTCGGCTAAGAAGATATTGTTTATTAAGGTGTGTCTCTGTCTTCACATGGCTGTTTTCTTGCAAAGATACCAGTCATATTGGATTTGATGCCCACCTTACTCCAGTATGATCTTGTTTTTACTAAGCACAATGTCAATGACCTTCTTTCCAAATAAGGTCAATTTATGAGGTCAGGGAGTTTAAGATTTCAATATTTCCTTGAGGAGACACAATTCAATCCACAGCATTAGATATCAAGGAAATGGAAATTAAAACCACAGTAAGGGATCCCTGCCCTGGGTGGCGCAGTGGTATGGCGCCTGCCTTTGGCCCAGGGCGCAATCCTGGAGACCCGGGATCGAATCCCACATCAGGCTCCCGGTGCATGGAGCCTGCTTCTCCCTCTGCCTATGTCTCTGCCTCTCTCTCTCTCTCTCTCTCTCTCTCTCTCTCTGTGACTATCATAAATAAATAAAAAATAAAATAAAACCACAGTAAGATACCCTCTAGATCCAGGAGAATGACCAACGTTCAAAAGACTGACAACACCAAATATTGGCAAGAAACCCTCATACATTGCCAGTGGAAATGCAAAATGGTACAATTTTTAAAAATAGTAAGGCAATTTCTTAAAAAATTAAGAACACCTGAATGATACAACCCAGCAATACTCCTAAGTACTTATCCAATAAAAATGAAAACACAAGTGCTTGTATACAAATATTCCATATAGCATTTTTTCTGAGAGCAGAGAAGGGGAAACAACTCAATATCCATCAATTATGGGGATCCCTGGGTGACTCAATGGTTTAGTGCTTGCCTTAGGCCCAGGATGTGATCCTGGAGTCCCGGGATCAAATTCCACATTGGGCTCCTTGCATGGAGGCTACTTCTCCCTCTGCCTGTGTCTCTGCTTCTCTTTCTCTCTGTGTCTCTCATGAATAAATAAATAAAATCTTTAAAAAAAATCCATCAATTAGTAAATGCTGTGACCACTCACAATGCATTACTCAACAGTAAAAAGGAACAAAATTTAAGACATGCAGCAACATAGATGAATTTCAAAAAAAAATTCATTTAGCATTTACATTCATTTATACCATGCTAAGTAAAAAAAGCAAAATATAACACACTACATTTTGCATTGTTCCATTTATTTGAAATTCTAAAAGAAGGAAAACTATAGGGATAGAAGATCAGTGGTTGCCTGTGGATGAGAAATGGGGAAGAGGATCTACAATCAAGAGGTACAAGGAACATATTTAGAATGCTGGGAATTTTTCTGTATCTTAATTCTGGTGGTGATTACGAGGCTGTATACAACTATCAAAATTATCAAAATGTACACCACATGTGTATTTTATTGCATGTGAATTATATCTCAAACTGAAGGAGAGGTAAAATGGTAAAAATAAGTTTAAAAGTTATGGACCCATCTATGCAGCCCAATTCTATGGCTATTTTAGTTTTAACACTTTCATATTTTTTTAATCCAAATTTCAAGCTTCAAACAAGGGATATGCTTTCAAATCAGTAGATACCCTTCATGTGACACAAAGAGTTAGCAGATAAGATTGGAGTGCTAATGGTATATAGAGAATGCATCGGCTAACAGTAGTCCTTTAAAAAATGTTTATTATTTTTATTATTTCATCTGTAGACTCATCATTTTCTCTCTGCTCTGCCATGGGGCCAGAACAGTGTTATCTTGGCAGGAAGACACGATCTGCTGCCATGTGAGTGGTAGGCTCAATGGCTCATCCATGAAAGTCACCTTCTATTTGGATGCGGTTTCCTGCACTCGCAGGTGCGGATTGGATCAGACACTTACCTTGCCTGGGGTTCAGAGCCTGTGCGGCTTCCTTATCTCACTGCTAATTCAAATTTTGTTTGACTAGTTGGGGCCAACTTTCTTTTCCCAGAGTCTTTATTCCTGAGATCCAATGTAGTGTTTACCACATTACCATTTCCTTGAGGGGCTTTGTCTATGTTATGCTTCTGGATGAAGGCATAGAGATTTTTGTTCTTAATTCTCAGTGAAATTAGGAATTCATACAGAATACATTAAGAACAAAGAAATTGACTTTGGAGGACAACTTGGTGTCCTATTATCCCTTCTCACCAACCTCTCAACCACAGTCCTTTCAATCTTCTGGAAGCCGTAGAGATGAAATGTCCTACGTTTCTTCAGTTCACTCTCTTATATTTGAAATATAAATTAAAAATGTTCAGGATGAAGTTAAAAGGAATTTAGTTTTTTAAATCCTTTTAAAATGTTCTTTATCATCAAATCTAAGATTTATTCTAGGTGTAATTACTGAAAAAAGATGATATCTTTGTTTACAATAACAAATCAAAGACTAAGTCTATAGTTAAAATTTACTATAATTTGTGTTTTACTAAGCAATAGGGAATGTGGTTTTTTTACTAAGCTTATTTAAAATGTGAACTAGGAGAATTATCTGGAAATAATGAAAGATTATACTGCAAACTAGGCTGAAAGGAAGATACCTTAAAAATATATATATGTTTAAACACACACACACACACACATCAGACTTTCTCCATTTTTATACTTTCAGGCGCTTTAATCTTCTGGTCCTATACCTAACTCATATTATTTTCTTTCCTCCTTCTCCTACTCATAAATGATGAGGACTTTCCAACCAAATGTTTTTGCCACAACTGGACACTTTTTCAGTGAATTTTATGGTATGTCATGTCATCTTTCCAGAACCATCTTACTTAGGACTTTCTTTTAATTAATATAAAAATATTAATGATTATTACCAAAATTAAGGAAAGCTTCTTCAAATATGCCATCTTCTCTTTTTTCTCAGTGTCACCAACTTCAAATCATCAAGGCAAAGATTGTCGAAAAATGTGCAGGTGCAAATATTTTTAATAATAACTATTACATGTTCTTGGGAACAACTGATACTCTTAGAGCATTTGAGGGGGGGTCGATTTCATAGATAAGACCAATTTGTGAGAGTCCAAGAATAGGATAGGGGGAGAAAATGGTAATTAAATTAGGTTTTAAAATATATCACTTGTTCCTTATTCCTATAATAATTCAATATCCAGGTGGAAGCAGATGGTTTGATTAGATTTTTATGGCACCCTTAAATGGTGCAGATTTTTTTTTTCTTTTTCCCATTGGGTGCTTGAGGGAAAGAAAATAACAATCAATGTAAATTTAATTTTCCTAAATGTTTGCTAAAGTTCATAGTATTACTAAACATGGTTTAAATTCACTTCACTGAGAGTTTCACTCAAATGATTAAGCTTGAGTTTTAGCTGACCCAAGAGGGCTATCAAATAAAATGCTAATCTGGACTTGGGTAAGGAGAGGCTGATTCAAAAAACTGTTGCAACTTGGGAAGTAAATTATTGTAATAGGAAGGTGGACTATGGCAATAGGCAAAGAGGGATTTGGGATATAAGGAGGGAAACTATTTTAATAGAAGAAGAGAGACTATTACAATAGAAATGAACACTGCAATCATAAGATCTAGAATTTTCTCAAAGGTCAGGTAGAAGGCTTCTCCTTTATTGGGAGGCTAGAAAGAGCTGTGGTGGGTGTGCAGGATGATCAAGTGGCAGGATCAGAGAGTTGAGCAGAATTTTTTTTTTCTTCAGCTCATTTTCACTAAGGGGTTGTTCTGCTTACACTTAAGAATGTACTAAAGTTCAGGGGTCTCAGGGAAGGAGAAGCCTGATTAAAGTTGGATTAAATTTGAGGGCATTTGCTCAAGATTGAACAGTAGGGACAATTAAGCTAATTGTTTATGAGACAAAGAATGGCAATTTGCAGGGTCTGCAACTGGTGATGAAGGCGCACCCTCAAGTCTTAGAATCTTAGCTAAGTCATATGTGAAGGGTGGTTCTTCCCAGTAAGGCATTTTCTAAAAAAAAAAAAAAAGATTGAGACTTTCTGAAATGTCACTGTTTTCCAAGAACGCAGAGCTTAGGTAAAGTCTGACATTGTCAGGACCCACTCAAGCTAAGCAAAAATGAATATCCTGTCATGTTGATCTAAGATTTTTATTTGATGCATTGGTCATAACCACAAAATTGTTAATTGCCTCATAAGCAGTCAATATGACTGTTTATATTAAGAATTTCTTATTTTTCTCTTTTTTCTTTTATATTCTCAACTATCAGTAAGAGAACATTAGATTATTTGAGTATATCTTTGTTCACTAATTTATTTGTTCAGCAACTGAATCTAAGATAGTGGAGTAGGAAAGAGTCTGGAGATGGATCATGTTGGGTCATTGGACTGTAAACAGGAGATGGGGAGAATTTCAAAGGAGACCTGAGGTTTTATTAATGAAAGCAGGTTTTGGCTTCCCCACTGTCCTTGCAATCACTTCTTAAGCCTCAGTTGTTAAAGGACCCTGCTTTAGTGCCTTCCACCCCCTACTGGTGTGAGCTTTGGTCTCAGTAAAGAGAAGAATATCAAAGAAGAGCCTGCCAAGCACTCTCTACCTTTTCTCAACATTCTAGGATAACACCTGCTGCTCTTTCCCGGGGTTCAGCTACTTTTCATGAGAAGTAATATTGAGAAACTGATGGGCCTGGGTTCACCTCGGATTTTGTCATTCTAATAAACACATCATTAGTGTTGCTTTTTTATTTTTAGTATGATAATCAAAACTTTTATTAAGCAATGGTATATATTCTTTAAAAAACTGTTACATAAACATGGTGATTTGTTTCCCTGCTCCTTGTTAAAGGGATTATGTATGAAGAAAGTTACCACAGTATTTATTCAAAAATAATTGTACATATGCGGTTGTAATTTAGAAAATTGCAGTAAGGTTAGCTGCATTTTGGATTTAAGAACCCCCAACTATGAGAATCATTGAATTGTAATTTAATTGGCCTGCCACAGTGGGAGTCCGGGCTTGTTTCCTTGTCCACCCTTCCAGTCTTCTTCTTTGTCCTACAATAAGATGGAAGACAAAGATGAAAATGAATGGCGTGGAGAAAAAAAGAATTTTAATGTTAAGTACCGTGAATTTTTCTCTCCTCTAGAAGTAATAATATGTCAATTTCAGCTTCAGGGACTTCATGAACCAGACATTCAAATGATGGAGTGTCAGGCAAGCACTTTGAAGGGAATAGAAAGTTGAGTCCCTTGTCAGCTTTTGGGGCGGTAACATGGTTTAGTGCATATGAATTTGCAGCTCCATGTACAGGCATGTGAGAAGGCTTGTGGTTCTTCATTTCTTTAAATCAAATTAAATCTGGTTTTATCTCTGCTTCATGAGGCCCTGAAGTAAAATTTTAGATCAGTCTTCCTAAAGATTCCAATTGATCTATGTCAGTTATGCAGAGTAAAACTTTCATGAATGACCACTCCCGTTTTAATCCACACAGATGACCTCAGTGAGCTCATTACTGAAACCCACGTGGTTCTGTGATATCCGTTGTCTCCTCTACTTCTCTACTGTTTTTGGAAAAGGAAACACTGCCAAAGTGTGGGGCCACAGATCAACCTCCTTAAGTGTCTTGTATATCCGTTCTCCCAAGAAAGTGTGCCATTGTTTAAAGTCCCTGTGAAGATACCTGTGGTCTTCAAACACTGCCCCTTTCCCAGCCTAAAACCTTCTCCCCATAGTCTCCCTCTGAGTTTGCCACCAGAGTCTCTGTCTTCTTACAAGAAATAATTCAATTGATTTAGATTTTCACAAATGCTAAGATGATTGTGTACCAGTCCTTGAAAGGAAAAAATAATACTTTCTGGAATGGCAGAGGAGAAAATACAGAGAATAAAGTACAAATAGTTCTCTGAGTCTTTCACAGCAGAGAAAACAAAATATAAATTACCATCTGAATACATTTTTTTTTTCTGCCACCTTGGATACTCAAATGTTTCAAGGGGATTAGCTGAATTATTATCCTCTCCCTTCATTCACTATAAAGGAGGCCGATGGATGGGAAAAAAAAAAAATCACATAATTGGATTCACAGTCAGGCCATTTGCTTAGATTAATTCATTAAGTAATTAGTTAATTAATTTTAACTTGATTAAACTGGAGTGATTTCCATGATCTAGGAAAAAATAGTATATTAAATCTCGATGGTAATTCCAAGCAAGGTAAACTGAGTAGAATATGGCAGTAGGTCTGGAAAGTAGGAGTGAGGAGCCAAAGGGTAAAATTGGCCCATTTGACTAAACAAATATCTGGGTTGGCATCAGAATATAATCAATCAAATATTAAACACCTTGTTTTAAGGAATGAAGATATTATACAAATTGCATATTTTCTAATGGTTTGGAGATGCGCTTTACGTTGGGAAATACATATAATACTTAGAATCTTTAAAACTTTTAGTGCCTTTCAGAAGCCAAACAGGAATCTTCTGACAGAAATAAGACAAACATGATATATTTCCTATGGGACGTTTCAGGTATGAATCAAGATCTACAAATGTGTACACAATACTTTAACCCAGGCACACAGCAGTGTGAGTTTAAGATTTTGGTGCTTATGCTTTAAGCTTTAAATTAAAGGCCAGCCTCCTTGTTTATGAAGCTTTCCTTATGCCTTTCTTTCAAAAGTTGAACCTCCAAGGTCTTAAAAATAATAGCTTATACCCAGCTAATTCCTGTGGGGAGTGTGAAGATGACAAAGAAGGATATTTGGAAGAGGAACTTCGCATCCTAATCTGGCAGCTGATCATCCTTGTTTCATTCTTGTATCCTTTATGTCTCTCAGTGTCTAAGAAATAGTGTTTCTTCTTTATCTCCAGTCAAGTAAAATTTAATTGCTCATGTCCTGACAGCTTAGTTCTTTCAATTTCTCCTGCAAGTGAGCCAATGGCCCCTTGTGGCAAGATGAGTAATGGAAGCAGGGGTGGGGTTGGACTTAGAATCTGAAACTCCCTTTCCTGTTTCCGTGCCTTAATAACTTTGAGATTGCTTCAGTCATTTAACATCTCTTGATTATATGTTTATTTTACTACAAATAGTATTAGCAATCTGTTAATAATGCTCTCATTCCATTTAGTACAGGGTGATCACAGTGACCTACTGATACATGGTCTATAAATACTTGGTAAAATAGTATGTAAATAAAAGAACTAGTCCTGGTATTAAAGCAAAATACATCTGGCTGGATAAATTTTAGTTAATAGCCTGGGCATTTCACAATTTCCTAGTCAAAATGATCCCAAAAAGATAAAGCCAGAAAAAAACAATTTTAAGGAGATGCTTGAGCAAATGTCCCCATGGGTTTCAGTGAAGGTGACTTAGTGGATATGTACCTTGTGGGGTAAAATCATTTTTTGAGATATTTATTTGTGTTTGTCTTCCATATTTTCTTTCTCCCATTTAGTCGGATGGGATGTGAGATGCTCAGGGGAGAGTTGTGATAGTGCAAAAAAGTAGGAGTAGCCTTCAATTTTAATCCTGGTTTTTGTTTTCAAAATTTACACTCACTGAAAGGATTATGTGAAATTATCTTCAGAATCATCTGAAGAGCTAGTGTCTCGGAGGGAGTCATTAGTTCTAAGGGATTATTGGAGACAGCAAGGGGCCAGGGATCTGGGAGTGGGGAAAATGGACAGATGAAACTTTGATTCTGGCATCACATTGAGAAATGGCAAGAACTCGAGAGAAACCAGCTGCCTGGCTCTCCAGCTTTTTAAATTACCCTCTTCCTCAAGTATGTGCAAAAGTTGCAGAGCCATGTGAACTGGACCAATAAATGACTTGTCAGTAAGGTGTGGCCTGTTCATTACAACCCAAGGGGTCTCCCTAAGGACCTCAAAGTCAGTCCATTCCTGCAAGAAGGGACAGCTCCAATTGGTCTCATTTGTCTTCTTAACTAGCATAATCAGCACTTATTGTGAAAATTAGGTTCACTTTATAAAAAGTGTTCATTCTTGCCACCTGAATTATGAGGTGTCTTAAAAACCAAATTAAATGATAAAAAGGGAGTCAATTGAATTGGCAAATACACCTCTTCTTTCTTGCCAAAACTAAGCTATACCCCATCTGATTGCTTCAGCAGATTTAATTATTATTAATTGGTCAATCAAATCTATTTAAAATATCACACCAGTCAGTCAGTTAATATTTATTGAACATCCTCCATGAACATAGCACGGAGCATGGGAATAATTTAATTATTACATGGTAATTGAATTAACTTGTAATATAAATAATTGTTAGTCTGTGGGCCTCCCTCCCTTCCTGGAAATTATGTACCCAAATAAAGCAAAAGCAAAACTTACAACCATGCCTGAATCAATCATCATTCCCCAAATAATATTTTAATTACAATTATTAAAAAGTAACAGTATAAATTAAAGTGAATCATCTCTTTTACATAAAATTATGGAATTTTAAAGCTGAAACTGGCCTTGTGTTACAGAATTTCTTTTCCTTTAGTGTTCTGGGGTTCTTGGTCACACCACTTGGAACAATGAAGAGGTAGACCAGATGAAGAGTGGTGGGCAGCAAAGCAAAGTTTATTGAGCAATAGTGACATGGGAAAAAGCTCCCGAAGAGGGAGCATGTGAGAGGGTTGCCACTGGAGTTTCTAAATCTAGGGGTTTTCAAAGGCTTGTTGGTGGGCTCTTTTAATTTGATTAGCCCTCCAGGCCCCATCACCCAATCCGGTTTCTGTCATCTGCCTATCATGCACATATTAAGGGTGGAGGGCTCCTCTCAGGGTGGTATAAAATCCTTTTAAGGGTGGTTTCATCCTAGAGAGGGACCCCTGCATCCCTGCCTGCCTTTCTTCCAACTATCCTTCATAATTTTGAGAGTGTCTAACTCTGACAAGCATCCCCAGAGGTATGAACAACTGAACCAAAAACTTAAGCTAGTTTATCTCAGGCCACAAAGCTCATGAGAAAAGGATTTGAAACTCTAACTCTTTGATTTCTAACTTCTGGTCTTTAGTCTTCCTTTTACATTATGAATTTGCATTTCCTTATCTCTGTAAATATGATCGTATCCAGGTTAATTATACCTGAAGAAAAACTAGCATTGAATGATAGTATTATTATAATAACCAATATTTACTGAGTTTTTACTATATGCCAGGCACAGCTCTGCCTGGATTTTCTCATCACATTTGAAAAACAATTCTATAAGAGAAGTAACATCAGTGTTGTGCTTTTATATGTTAAACTAAACTGAACTAAACCCCACAGACAAGGAGTCAAGTCCTATGTCTAGTAAGAGGAGAAATTCCTATTTAAACATAAGCAGTCAGACATGAAAGCTCAACCTACTGGACTCAGTTTCTTGAATTATAGAAAACTGACCAAATTAATGTGTTAGTTATTTAATCATTTGGCAAATATTTAAGTCCTAAAACTTAAGATTTCTAGTACTAGGCACTGATCTAGGCACTGGAATTGAACTATAAATGAGAAGAATAAAGTCTCTTACCTCAATGGATTTTTTTTTTTCCTCAATGGATTTTGTATTCAAATATTTGCTAGGTATTTTTAGAGTGTAAGGAATAAAACCATGCTTGGCTATTACAATTGATAAGAGTGAAAGATAATCGGAAAAAAGGCAGGCAGGGACAAAACCCCCCACCCAACCCCTGCCCTAAGAGGGAGCCATCCTTAGAAAGATTCTATGACACCCTGGAAGGAGTCCCCCCCACCCCTTTCCCATGTGAACAACTACCTGATAGGTAGATGAGCGTGTGGACAAAAACTTGATCGGGTGACAGGTGCAGGGAGGGTTAATCAGATTAAAGCAGCCAGCCAACAAGCCCATAAAAACCCTTAGACTTAAAAATTCCCAGTGGCAACCTTCTTGTGTTCCTTCTTTTTTCAGGAGCTTTGTACTATTGCTTAATACCGTTGCTTGATAAACTTTGCTTTGCTGCCCACCGCTCTTCATCTGGTCTAGAAGACCAGATTCTTCATTCTTCCAAGCGGCATGACCCAGAACCCTGGAGCACTAAAGGAAAAGAAATCTTGTAGTAAACAGAGGAAACTAGAAGGTAGAAAATGCCAGAGAGGAAGCAGACCACACAGCTGCACAGCCAGGCTTCCCAAGGGTCTAGTAATCTGATATGGGATTCCCTAAACTGGTGGTCTGAGATTTTGAGGATTTGGTATAGTCACCCCTCTGCTCTGACTCACTTATTTAGTCTCTGGATGGTTCCCCAAATTCCCAGGAGAGTATGTGGCTAGCTCACCTGTCATTGTGTGATTTAGAGCAGGCCTGTTAGGCCAAGGTGCCATGTCAGGTCACATCACTGCTGGTGACCAGCTTCTAGGTGGCTGCATTCTCCATCGGGTGCTGACTCTGGTTGAGCCACCCCTGGTAAGGATGCAGGATCATATTAGATAGAACAGAAAGTAAGTTATGGGGTGATACGTCTTAGAAGCCCTGCCCAGCACAATTGCAATATTCCAATTCTATAAATGACAGACTTATTCATGATTATTTTGGCTACATAACTCTGTCATTATTCTTTTTTTTTTTTAACTTAAACATTTGCTGAGAATTAGATAGGTGGAATTTAACAAAAACCATATTATTTGCATTCAAAATATACTTACCTTGGTCAGATTCATTTTGCTGAGAGATGAAATATAAATTTCACAAAAAATGACAGTTTTTATTACTTTTACAGAAACTTTTCTGGTAGTCATTCATTTCACTTATACACAGTGCATTTTTAAGTATTAAAAGTTGAGGATCCAAAAATAAAAAGGACCGAGTCTCATCCCAAAAGGGTCCCAGAGAGTCAGATAAGAAAGTAACCAGAGGGAAGACACAACATAAAGCTGCCCTCTAGGCACTAAGGGGATACAAGGTAGTGGTATTTTCTGGGACTATAGCTGGGAGCCAGGGAGACATTAGAAGAGGCTTCCAGGAGACAGTAACACCCACATTACGCCCTGATGGACACGATGTGGAAAAGGAGAGAGGCTTCCTAAGGAGAGAAAATACACAGATTATCAGGCAAAAGAAAGCAAAACACCTTGGGGAAACAGAAGTAATTAATTCAGCACAGCAAACAGGAAGAGTTTGTGGATAGCTATAGTAAGATCACAGTAAGTTCAGAAAGTTCTGGAAAGGTGGAGAGGGAGAGTAGGAGCAAGCATACTGAGCATATAGTCGAGAAAGAGGTTAGGATGACAGACTTTGGAATAGAGAAGGAAGGAAATGAGAAGACACTGCACGGATCAACTGGGAGAAAACGAGGATATTAAGATCTCATGATGCTGGTTGATATTGGAGGACAAATTTATTGGGCAAAAAAGAAAAAGAAAGCTAGAGAGTTGGGCCTAGATGAATCTTGAAGCATACTTTTTTAGATGCCGAGACCGTTCCTGGTGATGACAGGTTTGGTGACGTGGTTTATAAAAGGGAGAGGTTGGGGATAAAGAGCTGGGATGAAAATATTAAGGCTGAGTTGTTAGAAAGAATACCACACAAACATAAAGGTCACCTAATGTGAGGGCAAACATAGAAACAGAGAGGAAAACTGTGAGCCGGTGCTAGAATCGTCAGTGGAAAGTGATCTAGAAGTTAACAGGATAGACTGAGGGTGTCTGGGCTAGAATACCTGAATCCTAAAGGAGGAGAATTGTTTGCATAAGAATAGAGGGAATTCTTGTGTGGAGATAGTGTGTAGAAACAAGGAAAATGAGGGAGAGCTGTAAGATAAGAAAAGCAAGATTTAATTGCTTTTAAATTAAAAGTAACTACCATCCACAAAGAAAAAGAACAACAAAATGTAAAGAATAACATTCACAAATCCTGATCTGAATTGGTGCCAGATGTCCTGGCTATCATACTTTTTTTTTTTTTTTTTTTTTTTTTAATTTAGGTAGATTATACTAGGATGATAATGTTGCTGAAAAGCGTGGTGCTGGTAACAGTTCAACAATCCGTGGCTGCTCATTCCTGCCTACTTTTACCCTCCCTCTAAAGCAGGTTAGCACTGAAGGTGGTATGGAAAAGCCTGCATGCATGTTCAATTTCTTGTTTCTTCTCCTTCCCTTTCCTCCCGGCCCCCCCACCCCCCTTCGCTCGCTCCTACCTCTTTTGTTCAGTATATGTACCTTTGAAGCTAATTTGTACTACTGGATATGTGACTGGAGCCACAGATACAGAATCTGTATTGTTCTTACTGAAACACAGCATGGGATTAATATTAAATTTAAATAAAACAAACTTAAATTAAAAATGCCCCCCCCAAAATTAGCGACAAACATACTGTATATTACATGTGGCGCAGCAGGATCAGAAAAAAAAAAAAAAAAACGCAAAGATAAAACAACTCCATCAAACACTTAGTATTTCTGTGGCAAAGTATATAGCTTTTTATAACAAATAAAATATCAAGCAATTTTAGGGACCTGGGTACTCAGTTAGTTAAGTATCTGCATTTGGCTCAGGTCATGATCCCATGGTACTGGGATTGAATCCCACCTCAGGCTCCCTGCTCCACAGGGATCCTGCCTCTCCTTCTTCCTCTGTCTCTCTCTCTCATAAATAAATAAATAAATAAATAAATAAATAAATAAATAAATAAATAAAATCTGAAAAAAAAAACCCCACCCAATTTTAATAATTTTAATAATTTTAATTTGAAGAATCAGTTCAGGCCAAGTTTTCCCATCAATCGATTTTCCATAAACAGAAAATGTGCCTATTTTCCCATTTTTGAAGATTTGGGAATTTGGGGGACTTTGGAAGTGTGGGTAAGAGTTTATGGATCTGCAGGTCTTAAAGTCAGAATCTTTTATAGACAACCCTCTCCACAGAAGGCCTACATTGAATGTCAGCATTAATTGATTCAGTCTTGACTGCTGATAATCCCTATGTAGTTTAATCCAGAGTGGGTTAACAATGGAGAAGGTATAACAATGGGACCTATTTTATTAGATTTTGGGAACCATCAGCTCTCACAATTCACATAAGCCATTTATCTCAGTGTCTGATATATATTATGTTCTCAGATTATTAACTATTACCATATTAATAAAGGCAGCCCTGAGCAACAAGATTTTGGCTTCCTCTTTTCTGAAATCTGCTCTGGCCCTACTGATTTTGCAAAGCACAGCAAACTTCGCATGGAAAAGGCAACCCTTCTGTGCATTCCCTTTCCCCAGGGTAGAGGAAGACCACTCCAAAAAAGAATCTCAACTCTCTTCTTCCATCTAGTAGAGACCCGCAGCCATTCATTCTCCAGCTCAAGTAATTTATAATCTTTTCATACTTTCCTTCCGAAGGAGCATGCCCCACCTACAGGGGAGAGGCCACAAGGGAAGGGAGATTTCTTTTATTTTTACAATTTGTCACGAATGATGTGGATTCTCAATTGTCTTGCTAATTCAACACCATTTCTTGGTAACCTCTACAGTAGGCATTGAGTTACATGTTGAGAATTTAAAGATGAACAGAATGAATAGTCCTTGGCCTTAAGTATATCATAGTACAAAGAGATAGAAATGTAAAGAAGTAATTCCAGAGAAAAGAGTACTTGTTTCAAGTGTTGAATAGAATGTAGAGGAGGACAAAGAATGATGGAACTAGAGCTGAAGGTGCAGGTTTTGCCCATATGAGAGGGGTTAGGGCTTTATTCTGGAGGCAGTGGCCAGGACTGAGCAGATAAATTAAGCAAATAATGTACCTTGTAGTCTCCTCCTTTCTTTGAAAACTCTGTCATTCCTTAAGTGCCATGGACTCCTTTGTCTCGCAGCATGGTGTTATCAATCACAGGTGAACATTTGTTTCCTCTCTCTCCCTTTCTTTTTCACACATACCAGATAGAATGAATGCTCACTGTACATACCACACACGTTTCCCAGCATGAAATCTAAGAATCAGTTGAGCCATTTTTTTTTTTAATCTATGTAATTTAAAATGCAATCACTTCAGCTCACCATAGGTAAGTGCTTAAGGTCTGCCCTCCCTAAGGCAGGCACTGATGGACATTCCCAGAAAATCATGTGATGACTTTAGACTTGATAATTTAATCCTTGAACTGAGAAAGGCAGCCGTCATTGATAATTCTGGTTGATTGTGAAAATTACCATCTTCTGAGAACCTCAAAGAAATCAGGCATAGCCTAACATAATGAGCAGGTCTTTATAAAGATTTTTACTTTTTAAAATGATGTATTGGGGTGACTGACTAGCTCAGTCAGGTAGGCGTTTGAGTCTTGATTTTAGCTCAAGTAATGACCTTAGAGTCATGAGATCCAGCCCTGTGTTGGCGCTTCTGCTTAAAATTGGGTGTGGAGCTTGCTTAAAATTCTCTCTCTCTCTCTCTCTCTCTTTCTCACTTGCACTGCCCCCCCACCTCTAAAATAAAAAATAAATAAAATAAAATGATGTCTGGAGGACATAAGAAATCTCCCCCTCCTCTGATAATAAAAAGTGTATAAACCTTGCAGTCAAGAAGATCTGGGTTAAAATCTCAGCTTCACCATTGACTTGTTGGCGCCTTTGTAAAAATGTGTTTTTACTACTGACAGTATCATCACCAGTAAATTGGGTACAGTAATCACAGCCTCATAATATTGTGATGGACATTTACTAAGCTAATTAAGTTTCTAGTAACTGGCAGGGTTTTCTGTAATTGTGTAATAAGCAATCCCCAAATTTACTGGCTTTAAACAACTATGAGTCAGGGATTTGGTGTGTGTGGGGGTGCAGCCAGGAGAGCTTGTATCTGTCTGGAGCCTTAGCTGGGAGGACTCCAAGATGGGCTGACCTGTCAGCTGGAGGCGGTCATCAGCAGGAAGTATCTTCATGTGAGTCGCATATGTCAGTCTCTTATATCTGACAGTTGATCTGACTGTTGGCAGGGACTTCAGGTGGGACTGTCCAGCAGGAGACTCATGTGGTGCTTCCATGTGGCCTGGGCGTTCATTCTCAGAGCATAGTGGTCTCAGACTTTTTATTTTTATTTATTATTATTATTTTTTTATTTTTTTAAGATTTTATTTATTTATTCATAGAGACACAGAGAGAGAGAGAGAGAGGCAGAGACACAGGTAGAGGCAGAGGAAGCAGCAGGCTCCATGC
Source organism: Canis aureus (assembly GCF_053574225.1). NCBI lineage: Eukaryota > Metazoa > Chordata > Mammalia > Carnivora > Canidae > Canis > Canis aureus. The sequence continues at coordinate 11,948,757 of NC_135646.1, read as the reverse complement.
AGTGAGCCTGACGTGGGACTCGATCCAGAGTCTCCAGGATTGCACCCTGGGCCAAAGGCAGGCGCTAAACCGCTGCACCACCCAGGGATCCCAACAAGCTCATTTAGATACAGGGTATGAATATAAGGGCCCACCTCTCAATGGATGGAACAACCAAGTCACATTGTCAGAAGACTACACAGGGTAGAAAATATTGTTGTGGCTAATCTGAGAAATACAGTCTGCCACAATAACTGATACATGATAGTTCTTAATAAATATGGTTTTCCCATATTTATCATACTTATCATGACCATTTGACCAAATTTCTGATCAAGGTAATATCCATTTTATGTTCCTTAATTCAGCCAGCAAGTACTTATTTAATACCAACTATGATCATTATTATAGAGGATCAGCGTTATTAAATACTTAGTATGTAACAGGCACTATTTGAAACACTTTACCTGCATCATTTTATTTTATCCTCATAACACACTAACAAGGTAGTGACTGTATAAATGACTGCCTCCTAAGAAAGGAGCAAACTGGAGTTTAGAGAAATTAAGTCACTTTCCTATGTCAGTCACGAAGCCAGGATTGAACCAGAGTAATGTGGTTCCAGAAAGTACTGTTATAGCCACTCATTACACTATGTCTTATCTTCACCAATATTTAAATCCAGGATTGTGATTCATGAACTTATTGCTTTGTGACATAATAATAATACAGATTTTGTTACATATATTAATACATAGATTTTGTTTAAAGGAATAAAACCATTTTAAATATAACTTCTCAAGAAAGTCTTAGAAGGATGAGCATCACACTCATGTATTATTACTGTGGAAAGATAATTAACATTCATTAGATGCATTTAACATGCCTAAAAATATGCTAGATTTTTTTCTTGAAAATAATGTTGTATGTAGGTACTGTAATTCCTATTTCACTATATGCAATATACTCTCTCCCCCTCCTTTTTTTTTAGAGAGAGAGGGAGAGACAGTTGGTGATGGTGGTGGTGGGGGGTGATGGAGGGACAGAAGGAGAGAGAGAATCCCAAGCAGGCTCCATGCCCAGCACAGAGCCAGACACAGGACTCAATCTCATGGCCCTAAGATCATGACCTGAGCCAAAAACCAGATTTGGATGCTTAACCCACTGAGCCACCCTGGGTCCCCTACTCCTCTTTTTATTCAATCACTATTTATTGTGCTCTTTCTCTACAGTGAACACTCAGTCAAGATTATAGACAAATACTCCAGGTCTTGGCATATTTATGATCCTTTCTCTCAGAGATCTTATAGTTTATCAAAGAAGATAAAGAAGATAGATAATTAAGGAAGCAATTACAACAAAGTGTGCAAAAAGTTATATGATCAGGGAAATCCTAGGAACCATGGAGCCACTGCAGGAGACCTGGTCTTATCTAGGGATGATTGTGAAAGAAACCCAGTGGAAGTAACACTGAAGTTTGATTATGAATAAAGGAAAAAGACAGTGAATAATAAACAGGATCTCTATGTATATTGTTATTTTCCTTCCAATTCCTAAAAGATATATAAATCTCTATTTTACTGTTAGAAGAGTATTAAAGCACATCCTGGCATACTATTATTTTTTTAAAAAAGTAGATTCATGTCTAGGCATTTCTGACTATAAAGCCAAGTGTTTTACTATACAGCAGGGCTTCAGAAAGTGTAATTCTCTAACCACCAACATGGTCAGCACTGTTAGATTATAGAAATGCAAATTTATTGGCCCCACCTGACCAACAGAATGAGAACCTCTGGGAGTAAGGCCTCACAATCTGTGTTTCATTTACCTTCCAGTTGATTCTTGTACTCTTGAAATCTGAGAATTGTGGCTCTAGACATAAAGTGGGAGACTTTGGGCTGGAAGAGTAACAATCGCCAAGGATTTAAAAATCAAATATAGAGATAAAGCAAGCTCACAAAAAAATCAAAGTGAAGGCTGAAAAATTGCCATGTAAGTAATCCTATGACTTTATAAGAATTCAATATGAGGCAATTTGGTGTGATGTTTGGATAATCAAGAAAGTGATTAGCAAAGACCTACTGAAGAAGGTGGTATTGAACTGGAAATTGAAGGCTAGGGAAAATATTTGATAGAGAGTAAGAGAAGGCCTTCCTGAAAGGAGTAGCCCCAAGCCTATGTTTGGCAATGAGCAAGTAGACAATCCAGAGCCTAAGGGCGGCCAGTGGACCAGAGCAATGGCAGGATGCTTTTGTCTTGTAATAGATCACTAGGCAATGCTCATGGACATTAATGCTTGAAAACAGCCAATCTTGTCCAGACTGACAGCTCACTTGAGACAAGTGGGGAAAATAGGTTGAGAAGTATTGATCTAATAAACCTCTAAGGTTTTATAAATGAATATAGGGGAGGAAAAATAATCTTCCCTCTACACTTCTAAGTTCTTACCTAAAAACTCTGCAATAAATGTCAGATTAACAAGAGAAAAATAATATGTTTATTAGCATGCATACCTCATTCATACCTGGGAAATACTGAGGGAAAAATGAGTAACTCTCAAATATGGCTCAGATTTCTGGCTTGCGTATCATCTTGATGTGGAAAGAGTAGGCTTCCTAGAGGAAAGTGACTGGATTTTAGGGAAGATGAACTCTTAGAAGAACAGATGGGAGGTATGATAATTTGTGACAATTTATCTGGGTATAGTATGAACTTCTAATCTCTTCTCTTGTGATAAGACTCAATCTTCCTTGTTTGATAAAATTCCTGGGGAGATTTATGACAATTGAATTCATTTTGGAGGTTCTGTATGTAGGCAGATAAGGAGAGTTCAGAGAAACTATATCCCTCCATTGATTGTTTTTCAAGGGCCTACAGCTCAAAATAATCAATATACCAACGTGGCATATTTTGGAATGGCACGTCCTACACCCCCAAAGTCATACGTTTGTGTGTGGCATATTCTGCTCCCTTTATGAGGGGACTGAGCCCCAATAAAGTTAAATGATTTGAAAATATCACACAGAGATTAAGCAGGGATTAGAACAAGGACTTCTTATGGCTTTTCTATATCAAAGTCAGGGAAACAACTTTGTAGGCTGTAACACTACAGGTCAACTCTTCAGTTCAGAGTTACTGAGAATAACAGATCTAGGAATGGAAAGGAGAGATGGATAGGAACAACTTGATAGAATTTATTAGAAAATAAACTCTCTAGAGGCCGTTAGGCAGCCGAGTAGATCAGAAATGAATTTTCAAAGTCATATTTAAGAATTTTTCTAAAAAAAAAAATCCCCCACCCAAATAATGTCATGATTTAGAGAAAAAAAAATAATTCAATACAATCATCTTGAGGTGAATCATACTCCAAAGGTATAGATCTCAGTGTGGATTGAAAGGCATTGATTTCTCCTTCAGACTGAAGAGATCCAATATTAATAGCCTATTAAGAGCCTAAATAAAAGAAATTTTGTTCTCTGGACATTTGAGGCAGAAAGTGGAACTACTAAAACAAACAAGGACAGTGACAACACCCAAGAGCAGCCTGGAGTCTCAAAGTCTCTGGCCTTACTGCCTCCCGTCAGAACCATTGCCAGTGGGCCTAGGAGGAAGGTCAAGTCAGGTAAAGGGGCAATAAATGAAGAACCCAGGATGAGATGGGCCAAAAAGATATCAGAAAAATATAAGTCTTCAGACAAAAATGTGCAAAATAGGAGAAAGAGGGAGCAAAAGGAAGAGAGGCAGTGGTGGCTGACCAAGAAACTTAATCAGGTAGGTATGCAAGAAAATAGTCACAAAATCTGAGAGTTTGAGACTGTGACCTGTCTCCAAAGAAGCCTGAGGGGAAGAGGCCACTTGTGATACACATCATACTTTTCAGTGTTATCCATGTTACCTTTACATCCCTTCTCCCTCCAAAGGAATGTTTTTATCGACTACTTTGTAAATACAAGTTTTAATAGCTACACAATGGCATTTTTTTCTTACCTCATCCCATTTTTTAAGTATATTTTTATAAACTTAGTGTAACTGCTTTGAGAAGTGAAATTTTATGCTGAAGGGTTTTTTGTTTGTTTGGTGCATGTGCATCCAAAACCTATGAGGATGTGGAATTAACAGAGCTTTTGTCTTTTTTTTTTTTTTTTTTTTTAGAGCTTTTGTCTGCTGTATCAACTTAACATTTCAATATTCAATGGCTAATAAAACAAAGTTAGAAACCCAGTGTTTAGTAGGAGAGAAATGTAAAGATATGGAAAAATAGGCATGAATTTCATCCCACACATAACTCAGGGCTGTGAACTTTGTGTAAATTAGCACACACATCTATTTCTGGCATGTTACATGCAGGTTAACATATTTTATATTCCAGACAAACAATGAGAAACATGGACACTTCCAGGTAAGGGAATTACATTTCTAGGAAATGACCTTTCCAGGCTAGTGAATGTAAAATATCGAGGTCGTTCAAGAAACAAATAGTTGGCACCTAGGGAAATTGGAATATTTAAAAATATGCCTTGAAGAGCTAAATGACCTTTACTTTTTCTCACTAAATATTAAATGCTCACCTGCGTCCAGATTACATTTATCAGGAAAGTTTGATTTCAGGTGTTCAAGCATTTAGACTCAGGGCATTTGACTTACCAAAACTCATAGCATTGAAAATGAAGAGGAGTTTGCCTGGAAAAATTTTTATCTGTACAGCTAACGCCCCAGGAGAAAAACAAATGGAAATGCACTATGATCTAATACACTTGGATAAAACACAAAGCAACCGTCACCTGCACTTGCAAACAACTTTACAGTTAAAGGATATAGTTTCCCCTTTCCCTAATTTGGCCGGGGAATTGGGGGTTCATATCAGGCCTAGGAGTTATTGTGATGTTTCTATCTTGTTAACACCGTATTTTGATCATCGGGTAATTATAGGTGCTTCTCTAACACCTCTATAGTTGAGTCGTGGACTTTTTCTCAAGCATTTACTCTTCAATGTCAGAAAATTATTATTCCTCATTGATATACTAAAAATGAATAATGCTTGCTCAATAAATACTTAACAAATCTAAATTTCTTTTGAAAATTATTATAAAATCCAAATTTCTGTCTTGTCCTCTTAGAAAAGGGCCCCATTAGAGTTTATCCAGGGTCTTGCTTTCCCCTGGGTTTTGTTTCAGAATCACTTTGGTACAGGCATTCACAGAAATGCCCATTTATCTAGATCATTTGAATGTTTCTCCTCTCAAATTCAACTGATGCTTCTCTTACTGCATTTAAAGCACAGTAATGAATTTGAAAAATGATATAAAAATAGTAGCAGTGACTACTATTGGAAAAGAATATGTAATGGAGTGGAAGCAGTCTTGGTGGTCGCTTGAAAGGCTGGTGAGTCCAATTCTAACTCCTTTCAAATGGATAGCACAGTCTCACTGATATTTTGAATATACATTATAATTGTTCATTTGGGGCTTGATTTTCAGTGGGGAATGAGTGATGTTATTTCTCAAAGAGCTCTAAGCAATTAAGACTATTAGAAGGACAGTGAAGATATTTGCATAACTTATATAGTTTCATTTTAAAAACACGTAAGTAAATGTAAGGACCTGGTCTTCAAAGTGCAGCTGTTAAATCTCTATGGTTTCTTTTTTAATAGAAAATTAAATATAATCTGTTATCTTCTCTGATTTTCTGCAGCCATAATAGTATCTTTGGTGGTAGTGATGGGGGGAGTGAGGGTGGAAATTGAAAATAAAAGAATGGACCCCAGCACAGAGTAGTATCAATACCAGCTGGCATATTTGATATGTAGCAAAAGAATGCTGAAGGAATATATTTCACATTCCCCAAGGGAGATTCACAGGGTCCTAATACATGGCTAATGCAACTCTGGAGCTACTATTGTGGTTGAAGATAAAGTACCTCAAATGAGGAAAAGACATTATGGCTTCAAAATCTGTGTCCTTGCTCATTCCACTCCTGTGTTAAAGACATCTTAATAAGGAAAAGCATCTTGGCCTCAGATCAATTATCTCTTGCCTTATTAACCCATCACTTGCTCATTTCTCTCATACTGGAAAAACAAAGTCAAAACCAGGGTCACTAAGGTAAAATGTTGCCAGTGAGGATAAGGAAGTTCCCTGCTATACAGAAGGTAGGGCTCATCTTATCAACACGTTATCTCTGTGAGATGGGAGCTGAAAGTCAGCATCCTTAGCAAGACTGGCACATGTTGTTCCAGAACCGAACTGGCAATACTGGCTTCCTGTGGGCTTTTATTTTGTTTCAAATGTTTTTAAGTTTGTCCACAAAGATCCCCCAAAGCCAGACATGTAAATTGTGGCAAATTAAAACATGCTTTCACAGTCTCTTAAAAAATGTGCACATTGATAGACTTCAAAATCCTACTTCTAAGAATTTGTCCTAAGAAAATAATGTACAATGTACACGAAAGGCCAGAGCAATGTAGATGTCATCAATGAAGAATCGGGTTAAAAATGTAGTATATCCAGACAATATAAGAATATGTACCTGTTATAAACAAACTTTTAAAAGAGTATTTATGGACCTGGAAAGTGATTATGATATGTTAAGGATGAAAAAGAAGTGAAGCCAATATAGCAAACAATCTCATGTTTGAAAAATATTCTGAGTGTATTCAAGGATATGATGGCATATGACTACTTAAAATTTTTATTCGCTGCATCTGTATTTCCTCATTTTATACAAAAAAATATGAATTATTTTTAAACTAAAAACTAAAGTAGCTAAAATATTGGCTCAGTTGGTTAAATCTATTTTGCCTCAGGTCATGATCCTGGAGCTTTGGGATGGGGTCCCGCATCGGGGTCCCTGCTCAGAAGGGAGCTTGCTTCTCCTACGCCCTCTGCCCCTCCCCACTGCTCGTGCTCTCTCTTTCACTCTGCTCTCTCTCAAATAAATAAAATTAAATCTTTTAAAAAAGATATTGAGTTTGTGCTGTATCTTCTGACTTTCTAGGGTCATTTCCATCGTGCCTGGAAAGTACAACTTGGCTAGACCTCCTTGCTCAAGGACTTCAATACAAAGTTGGCCTCCTGGGTTCACTTATTCATTGGGAAAAAAGACAAAGCAGTTCATCATACCATCTTCCTCTTGTTTACTATCCTCAAAATGAATTTAAAAATTTGAAATTTGAAATTTCATTTGAATTTCAAATTCTCAATTTGAAAATTTTCCTAAATGTCAAACCTGCCGTATTTTACAACATCAAAGAGTGATACTCACTAATATCTCCCTTAAGCTGTGGGTTGGGTAAGGGAACAGGCAGAGGAATGTAATCATTAGGTCACATTCCCATCCTACTCCCAAACATGCCAACACAGATGCGGGGAAAGAGTGAGCATATCAGCTCTGGTTGCTTAATCTTTGCATGTTTCCACTGGAGCCTGGAATCATTATTGACCCTTACTGACCCTTAACTGACCTCTGGAAATGTGCCTCTCAGAATCCTTTTTATGTTACTAATTGATGATGTCGTATGGTGTATGTATGCCTGGAACGATGGGGCATGCTGTGCCAGCTTGTCAGAATTTGTCAGCATTGATTTATGCGAACAGGGGGACTGGTGATGTTCCTGATTTTACTGTTGGGATTCTGAATTTCAGTTACCATGGTTGGTTGCATAGCAGGACGTGCCTACATGATCCACTCTCCATAGAACCCTTGGATCCTGAGACCTGAGCATGCTTCCCTGGGCAGAGACACTTTGCAAGCTTCTCCACAGTTCCCAGCTAGAGGGAAAAACGCATCTTGTGTGATCAGAGAAGGAGAAGGACTCAGAAGCCAGGGCCTGACTTCTCTGGACTCCTTCCAATGCATACTTTTCTCCTATAACTTTGGCTACTTTTGCTCCTGGCTGTGAAGATAGCTTGCTATTGAGTTTCATGAGTCCTTGTAGTGAATCAGAAAGCTTCAGGGTGGTAGTCAGACCCCCACAACTTTGCCTCTTCATCCCACCCATGATTCCCAAGCCATGTGGTCTGTGTTACCATTTCTGTTCCCTACCAAGACGGTATTTGCTATTTGTCTAGAATTCATTTGTTTTTTTTTGGGTTTTTTTTTTTTTTTTTTTTAGAATTCATTTGTTTAACAATCTTACAGAGCAACTGAATCTAAGAGGCTCATCTCAATGGCCTTCTCTTTTTGTCACATGAGGAGTTTGCCCCTCTACATCCCCAGCTTGGAGAAGCAAAATGTTAATGTGAAGTAGAGAGTACTATAAACAGTAGTAGGAATAAAGCCCAGAGTGCCAGAGAGGTACCCAGGCACAAGATTGAGAATGGTGGCTGCAGGGAAAACCAACAGAAAGAAGCCAACTGCCTAGAACCCCAGCAGTCACTTTTGTTCCTTTGGGTCTTCGGTGTCAGTTAATTTGGAGAAATCATTTAGAGGACTAATCACCGATGCTCTGTCACTTATCTGATAGTTTTTTTGTCCTGAGAGTTATTGGTTCTTTCCTTGGACCTTTGTCCCTTGCTCTCTCTATATTTTGTTCTTTCAGCTTTTTCCACCTAGGAAACAGTTTTATTTATTTATTTTTAAATATTTTATTTATTTATGACAGATACAGAGAGAGAGAGAGAGGCAGAGACACAGGCAGAGGGAGAAGCAGGCTCCATGCACCGGGAGCCCGATGTGGGATTCGATCCTGGGTCCCCAGGATCACGCCCTGGGCCAAAGGCAGGAGCCAAACCGCTGAGCCACCCAGGGATCCCAGGAAACAGTTTTAAATCATTAATCATTTGTTGAACATCTCTGAGATGTTTTGAAATTTTATAGACTATGCTTCAGGTATAAAGCTACTTTGGTAACATAACATTTTAGCTGTTTCTGTAGAACTACTAGAAAATCAACAACATCCATTTCTATATGTTTCTCCTTTGCACACAAGCCTTTCCTATATCCCCTATCTGGGACCATATCTATTGTTGGGTGAATAGAATTTTCCCAAGTGTTTAGATTTCTGGGAGTTTCCTGGAATGGGAGAATCAGAGTGCACTCACTAGACAGTATAATTTTGCTTTGTGGGCATTTGGAACTTGAAATCAATGGATCAGATTATAATAATGAGCTTTTACTATCAGAGTGATGAATTTGGTCATTATTCTTAAATTTAAAACTTTCTCAGAAGACTAAAATAAGAAAAAGAAAAGCAAATATCAGTTTGAAAAAATATCTTCAAGCAGATTAGCTCATTTAGAACCATATTATTTGATTAAATTGTCTCTATCTTATTCCTCTGTTTGGTATTACCAGAACTATTTTTCCAATATTTTCTCTTTCTTCATCTTAAAATTCAAGCCTAGTATCTGAGTAGGCAGGGAAACAGCAAATTATCTGATTAGTACTTTGTTATCTGTTCTCTGACAACGATGGTAACACTGTGACTATATTCAGTGAGAATTCCAATTCAATCCAGGTCAGTGTTCAAATCTTTTCAGCAACGTCCCTTCTATTTTAAGAGGAAGATATCAATGTTTTTCATCATATAATTCTTCAACTTATACAGTCTTTGAATTAGCTCAGGCTGTTAAATAACATTGGAACAGAGTGCATATTTGTCAAACGGTAGTAAAGTTGACCCCTCTGATCATTGGAGTATTAAGTACTTTCAGGATGATTACTACTTGATCTGTCATTCAGAGAGAGTTATGGGGAGTATAGCATGTAACAAGAGGGAAGCCAATCATTTTCTGCAGAATATGCAGAAACCCTTCGGATACAAAAATGCTCTTTTACCAGAATTACAATATCAATAAATACAGTACTTTTTAATGGGAAATTTTTTTTTCAAAAAAAGTTTTGAATTTATTTTTCAAATAATGTAAGTACAATTTCTCTCTGTCCTCCCCAAATACCTTCTTTCTCACCCCTGAAACTCCGGGAGACAAGTGGGGTAGACAACTGGGTCCCAAGGACCAAGAGATTGGAAAGCAAAATGTGACAAAGTGAAATTTAAGTCTGAGCCGCCAGCCTGGACAAGTGTATTCACAGAAACTCAACACATGATAGCTCCTAGTGGTCATGCAAATGACACAGCATTCAAGACAGGAGAAAGAAAAGATCCAAAATGAAGAGTGAAAAGAAAGCCTGATAAAGCCCTCCTAAGGAATATATAAGAGAGAGTATATAAGATAATGGCTTCACTTAGAGAGGTCGTACAGCAAAGATCTCCCTGTGTGACTTGGATGAAGTGACTTAACACTTCTACATTTCAGTTACTTGGACTGAAAAGGGGAAACCATGACAGCTTGTAGTGTAATATTTAATAAGTGCTGTCTTGACCCAGTTTTGAAATCATGGCTAAAAATTCTCAATACTCCTTTGTGGGAAGTTTGTTAAACCTACACTCGAATCCCTTCCCTTATCAGACTCTAGCACTCCTGGGTTACAACAGACACACACACACACACACACACACACACTCATCCACTTGCCAGAGGCCCCAAGATGCCAAACATCCTTCTTCCTGAGGCCTGTAGAATTATTCAAAACAATCTATAGAAAGCCCAGGAAACCTCCCTAACTCCATCTGGCTGGCCACATATAAGCTGTGTCCTTCAGTTCCAGCTTTCTGTTCCTCTTTCCTCTGGGTGTACTCCCCTGGGTGGCCCTGCATGGTAGCCTTTTCACTGATACAGCTGGAAGTAATAAAGAATCCTGCCTTCCTTCTATCTGAGGGTCATTTATTATATCCCCGGATCATCAGAAACTAACAAATGTTAAAATGAAGCTCTAACTTTATAATTTATAAAGATTAAGTGAGATGATGCATTTAATTTGCTCAGCATACTACCTACATAACTGTTCCTCCCAGTTTTTTTTTTCACCCAGTGAGAAACTCTCTGTGCCACAAGATGGGACACCATGGCACCATGAGGAACAGAACTAGAAAAACAATAGAAACTTGGTTTTTAAATTCACTGTTTAGAAAACTATTGATTAGCTAGAACCAATTCTTCACAATACTCTTCCTTCCACACCAATCCCCCTTTGCAATCAATAAAACCCTGACTTGGAGGGGACACACTGAGATGAAGAGGAAAATGGCAGATTCTGGTGGATGCCCATGAATAGAATTTGATTCTATTCATAGAAATATGATTTTTGTTCTGCACCCTCCCTTAGGTTTGGAAATGTAAATGATTACCCGCTTTCTGCTGGAAACTTTGAGAAGTATCTTCATAGAATTTCACTTATCCTTGAGCTGGGAGTAATAGGGTAGAGTTTTCAGCATGTGGAGCTGCAGGTAGCAGGGCTAAGTTTCTAGATCCTCAAAGTGGTGTAAGCAAATTTTACTGCAGCCTGTAGAAAGGTCCAGGGGTTTATAGGAAAACCCAAGAACCATGGTCACATTAAGGGTATAGGATACTGGGATATGCATTAGACCAAATAACTGGACACCAGATAGGAATGTAAACAGTTCAGTGTAAGATAGAGTAAGAAGAAGGCTCATTATCAATAACCAGAGCAACATTATATATCCTAACAGATGCCATCATCATGTATTGGACAAGAACTAGACATTTTCCTTCTTTGATATAATGCTACATCAGCCATGTGTCAGAAGAATTTATGTACCCTCAATATCTATATGTGTGCCCACAGCTACCTTGAACTTGAGTAGGACCAGGTGACTAGTTTTAAGTGATGGGTTGTGAGCGGAAGTGATAAGTCACTTCTGGGCTGCGGCATTGAAAGCCCCTATCTAGCCCCCCCAACATCCTTTTCTCTGTTACAGCAATCATGGAGGTAACAGGTTGAGATAGATGAGCCACAGATGAAGCTAGAATGGTTGGTCTTCTGAAGGACCATTTGGAGGAAAGCTTTCATATCTCATAGCAGAAATAAGCTTTAATGATAAGCCAATGATGTTTCAGGGTTAATTTATCATTGCTACTGAATCTTAATTAATAAAGGCCCTAGAATTTAGCTATCTCCCCTGAGATAAAGTAAAGAGAAAACTTTAAATTGGAGGAATATATTTTGAATTAGTTTTGAACAATCCTTAATTGGTCTATTTATGTTTGCTGCTTTTGGATAAATTGGAGATTTGGGAAAGACACTACAATTTATTATGGAAAAAATAAACACGATTATTGCACTGAGTTTAAATGCTTGAGGAAGAATCATACCTGCTCCCTCATTAATATTACAAGAAAATACAATACAGCTTCTGGGATAAAGTATATTGATGTCAAGCGGATACATGTCGCAGCTACATCACTTTTTGTGTGTCTTGCACAAGCTTTTGAACCTTTCTAGAATTTTACTTTTCTCACTTCTGAGAAAAAGAAAATAATAGTACCAAACTTACAGGTTGTGGTGAACATCAAACAGGACAATGAGTATAGAGTTCTTCATAGAGGGCCAGACATAAGAGAGATATTCAATGTTTATTATTATTTTAATGTTGCAATGGCTGGAAATCTGCACAAATACAATAGCTTTGCACTGAGTAAAGGCAAGATGAATTAATAAATCCCTGTAATACATGGAAGATGATGACATAAGGAGATATTTAAGACAATTGGAATGAGATCTTAAGATTTTATCTTCAAGATATTTTATGGTACATATGTGCCTCTTCTAGTAATCAGTGGACAGCTGATAGGATATGTTTTTAAAGCTTGGATTGTATAATTTTGTACAACATGCTACTTCTCTTGGAGGTATAAATAGGTAGAAACAGGTCTGGGAGATAAGTGTATTTCTTTTAAAAATCTGTGGGTAACTTGCAAGAGCAGGTATTTCAATATTCACATGTCTCATGTGTACCATTTGGTTTACAGTCTCCTGATTGCTATCTTGTGGTGAATTGTTCTGTTTATAGCTTTAAAATTGCTATCTGGGTGACAGTCTTCTGTTTCTAATCTTAAGATGGTTGTCTAGTGGTTTTGCTCCCCATGGTTTATCATGCAGCTTGATGATACTGTGGAGGGAAATACAATTAGCTAAGTATGCACCTGCTCAGTTTACAATTTTATGAGTATAAGTTATAGTATGATATACATCTTGAGGTTTGTAGTGAAATCACTTGAAAATAGAGACTCTGTATGAAATCTGTAATATATAAAAATATCTAAATATTTTTGTAGTATATTGTCTCTATATATTCTCTCTCTTGATATTTGTGTATATGTATACATACATGTATATGTACATACAAACACACCCTGGCTTAAAAGGGTTGACTTTGAATTTGACTTTACAATGGTGAGAAAATGCTACACATTCGGTAGAAACCATATTTTAACTTCGAATTTTGATCTTCTCCAGGGCTAGTGGTATGTAATAAATACTCATGGTGCTGGGCAGCAGCAGTGAGCTACAGCTCCCAGTCAGCCATGTGATCACCAGGGTTAACAATTGATATACTTAAAACCATTCTGGTTTTCACTTTTTGTGCAGTATTTAATAAATTACATGAGTATTTAATAAATTACACCTTGTACAAAACAAGCTTTGTATTAGATGATTTTGCACAACTGCAGGCTAATGTAAGTGATCTGAGCACATTTAAGATAGTCTAGGCTAAAGTATGATGTTTGGTAGGTTAGGTGTATTTAATGCATTTTTGATTTACAATATTTTCAAGTTACTATGAGTTCATCAGGACTTAATCCCATTATAAGTCAAGGAAGATCTGTATACAGATATATGTATCTTTCCAAAACAGGGCTTATACAATTAAACTGTGAATTCAAATCTGAATTGTGACGTTCATTTTGGATTCTAACCTTCTACTCCCTTATATACCTCACAGCTTTTCCATAATTTTTTCCCTCTTATCATCATTTTAATTGAAGTTTTGTCATTGGGTCAGGATCAGATTCTATGCTGTTTCTCAGAAAAAGTTTCCAGTGACTGTTTAGCACGTAGTAAATCCAAAAGATTTACCAAGTTATTTATAAATTAGTTTTTTCATGTGAGATCTCAATTATATTAATATTAATGTATATAATAAAAGCACTAGACATAAGTATAGTACATATATTCTCTGATATATGGAGGGAACAAGTGGTGCTGTTACCAGGCAGATTTAGAAGACCCTGAGAAAGGGAGACAATCCATAGGTTCTCCCCACAGTCATTTTTTTTTAAATCTGTTTACTTATGATTATGAGTCATAATCCTTCAATGTTCTTTCAATGAAAGGAACATGACCCTCCATCACGGATGAGTTGCTCTTGTGTAGTTTGCGAAAGTAGAGAGAAGTTTTCAGTTTTATCAGATCAGTTGTCAAGGTACTGATGAAGACCACTGGTGGTCTTAAATTGAGTCAATGTGTCAGCATAAAGTACTGAGTGATCAGACTGAGGTTCCCCTTTGCAGAGGAAGAAAGAGAAGTGGTTAAGTAGAAGAAAGAACGATATTTAAATCAGAAGATGCAGCTTTGAGGGTGAATATAACCAATTAATGGTCACATGACTCTAAATTTGTTATTTTAGTCTTATTTTCCTCATCCGATGACAGAAGTATTCCAATAACACTTATTTCAAAAGGGAGTAGTGAGCCCAATGAATCAACGTATGGGAATCAGTTCATACATGGTAAAGCTCTATGCAACTTGTGCTTTGAACTAATACAGTGCCACTGGAAATGTCAACTGTACCTTAAGGTATTAGAAACATAAGTTGTTTCTTCCTCTTCTTCAGTCTATCAATGGCTTCATATACGTGGTGCCTTGACATATGTCATTCTGAGCACAACAAAATGACAGTGATCCCAAATAAATGGGTCTAAACATTTAAGGAAGAGAATATGTGTGTGTGTCCATGCAAATAGTAGATCCTGTTGACTACAACAGGATCTATAAAGACCTATATCTGAATAGATTTAAGAGAACTTACTCCATTTTTTTGTTGAATCATATACTTTCTATCCACTGGCCCATTTGAGATCCTATGTAATCAAATAACCATGGTAGTTTCAAAGAGTAATGATAGAGTCTTGAATGAGAAGTTATTGGAATCTAAAAGTTCTTACACTTTGGAGGTATGAGGGAATAAGAAACGGTATTTGAAATAGAAAAGTTAAAATAAGAAACTTGAAGGAGGAAGCTTTTCATATCATCAGTCTCTCTAAAATTACTCTCACACATTTTTGTGGGCTTATCTCAAATCAGCAGTCAGTTCGTTGACTATTTATGGACCCATTCCCTCTTCTTCTCTGTAAGCATGGTACTAACATTTGATTTTTGATATTCTTGCTAACAAAAGATTTGCTGGAACCATTTGAGTAAATTGCAAAGAGGGCAGAATGAAAAAATATTATAAGAAAATGTTATTATTTGGATACTACCTACCAAATATTATATTATATTATATTATATCATTCATTATATCATTATATCATTATATCATTATATCATTCTCTGAAAACAAACCAACCAGTTAATTAAGCATAGTCTGCACAGAGGAGTAAGTCTGTACACATCAGTAGGCATATGCTCTAGATGGCAAAAACATAAGGAATGTATCACATTCCAAACAACCAAAGAGTTCCAAGGAATAATTAATGACATTCATAAATGTGGAAAAAATAAGCCCACAGTCACATCTTCAAATTATTAAATCTAGAACAAATCCTCTTCTTTCCTAATTGGTTTTTCTTGTAACAAATTTCTGACACAAAAGAGAACATTTGTTTCATATTTTATTGAATTTCATTTATATTAAATTAAAAATATATTTCTGACAGATTCATGTAACAAAAAGGCAGAACAGTTTTCAAATTGTTCAGCTGGGATGATCAGTACGGAATGAGGCAAAGCAGGTCGCATTCTATAATTGCCTTGTACAGGTACAATTCTTTCCCAAGAGCCAAGAGAGGATCCTTGAGAACTAACTGAAAGCCTAATTACAGAAATTTAAAATACTGTTTGTCCCTCATTCTCAAATAGCAACAGAAACTGGGGGAAGGAAAGTAGAATGGGGTGAAGGGTTGGCGGAGAAGAAAGAATAAGGGAAATTATACTAAAAATATACCTAACATTAAAAAAGTTAGTATGTGTTAAGTGCATAATCCTTCATAGATAAAATAGAAAAAAAATCAAAATAACATTACACCACACACAATTGGCATATCCTATTGTGTAAGCGAGTGCAGAGGTTGAACACGTCACAATAGTGCTGAACACAGAATCACAAGTAATGTCAAATGATAACTTCCAACCAAAAGGAAACAATCACAAGCCAATTACTTATATACAAATCAATCCTAAAGACATTATGTCCCAAATAAAGATGTCCACAAAAGAAAATCAAAGCAACATTACCCTTATTTACAAATGCAACTAGCCATGTCTTTAACAAGCTATAAAAATACTATTCACATTTTCAAACATACAGTAGTATTTTTTTGTTTGTTTATTTCAAAAAGGCAGCTAACTTTGAACACCGGGATTTAAATGAAACATTGATGGCTTACCAGCTAGGTATTTTTGCACCCCTGTCCTTTGAAGATACTTCACAAGAGAGAGGGCTTGTTTTCTGTTTGCAAGTTAAGAACGTAAGGAAATGAATACGAATGTATATATAATACCTTAAGCCTCTGCCTTTTCGGTAAAATGTCTCCCTTTATCACCTGAACTGAGCTTAGTCAACTACTTGGATGCTTGTATGAGATGAGTGTTTGAGTGAAGATTTAACATGACTTAAGTTTTTTTTTGTGCTATGAATTGTCTTGCAGACCGATCTCATTTTTGTTTGATCTTGCTGTAATGGTGCCTAAGGAGATGAACAGCTAGTCATACCATGTAAAGATGCAGTTTCGACATGCAGCAATGCGAGAGTCCCTGGTGCTCACAACAGGAGATGTAGACACACCGGCCAGTGAGGTGTGCATTCAAAGTTAGCTGCCCTCACACAGCTGCTCAGTTTTATGATCGACCCATTTAACAGCAGTACCAGTTTATGCTACATTTTTCAAAGTACCTTACTTTAAAAGAACAGCTTACATATCTACATTTAGAAAATAACTTCCATACTTGATTACTGGAGTAATCCCAAAAGGGTTCTTGGAGTGCTATGGTGTATTCCCCTCACTCCCCCCTCCCAGCCCCTGAGAGATCCAGAAATATACAGGAAAATGACTCTCACATTAGGGAAAAGGTACAACCCCCATTAACGGAAGAATCTGGAAATGATACTCGAGAACCAGGTTATGTCAATATATAGGAGGTATGATTTGATTTCCTTCACAAGAGCCGCAGGCTAAGGGGAAAACATCTACATATTAGGAATAAAAATAGCAGTAAAGGCAAAGTGGTTTGGACAAGTCAGACTGTTGCCTACAGGTATGAAACTTTGTTTTCTTATATTTGTGTATGTGTACAAATATAACCACTTCTCATGATATGGGTGAGATTTGTTAGAGCATTGAAATAAAAAAGTCCTTAAAGATCAAAAGTAGAGAAAAAAGTGGCAACTTATCAGACAACATGGATTTTCATTGCAGTGAAACTGCCCTCATTATATATTTATCAGATAGATGAATGATCCAATAGAGGATTACAGGTGGTTCTCAAAGCTGAATAACCTTTACTTTTATGATAAGACTCTTTGTTGTGAAAAAAATTACAGCAGCTGTAAAATATTTGCGATCAGGAATAAAATAAATATGTAAAGTAAATAAGTTAATTTGCTGGCAAAGCTAACTTCTCATTACACGTAAGTTTTTTATGAAAAGATTAAATCTAAGACCTGCCAAGGGTATGTGCACATATGTGAGTTTCAAGATTTGTCACAGGGCTGACTCGACTCAGATTCCTGCAGAGAAGGATATAGTAAGAGAATTGATCTTTATGGAGAAAAGTAATTTTAATATCAGAAAGTATACTCTGTGCAGTAATTTATTTGAGAAGTATTTTAAACAGCGTCCACTTTGCTAGAATCGTTTATAGAAAAGTCAGGCATTTGAGGGCAGAGGCTAAGTCAGTGTTTCACAAAGCAATGTGTGGGACCTCAGAGATCCACTATGGCTTCAGAGAGGGACAGCCTCAACAGGGCCACTTTGAAGAAGGTTGTAAAGTGAAGAGAACAGAGGTGGTTGTGCCAATGGGGAAAGGAGGAAGGGTGGTATTTTTCTCTAAGGTCTAGAGAAATTAATTTTTCTGTGACTCCTAACAAGATAATCACTTACTTGCAAAGCTGGTCATTAGACAGTAATTTCCAAGGGAAGCATAAAACTACCCCAAGAAGTTGGGGCTTAGAGTGTTTTCAGCTCATAACTGAAAGAGAAACATTTTCTTCTGCCCAAAATATCACCTGGCTGGAAGGAGGTGAGGCAGGAGTCTGCAAAAGTGACCACATCCTACATTTTTGTACCTCTACAAAAGCAGTGGGACTTGAACAGTGTCTGAAGTTTTTATTTTTATAGAAACTTGCTTTATAATGAAAAGAATGAAGCCGCCCATGGTGTTAAAAGCCATTTGTCCATACAAATGCAAGTGTTCCTGACCCAGCATGGTGCCCACAACAGCTTCATGCTTGTAAGTATGGAGAGAACTACTCTTGCAAAGGCATCTCTGGGATTAGAAAAAATCGTATTCATTCTACCCAGAAGTATAAAAGCTGGCCCCAGTTGTAATATTAGTAAAATCAAGGTCTCCACTGATAAATGTTATTTTAAAATCACGCCTAATTTACATCTGTATAATGTCATTTGTTCTTTAGCAAATGGCAATCAGGAGACAGGAGTTTGCCCTCACGTGTCTACATGGGTACAAGGCTGCCTTTCAAAGTCCATATACACAATGAGAGGCACAGCAGAATTTTCTTGCCCTTGGCATATACTGTAGAAGTTAGTTTCTCTGGC